>NC_056728.1:596736313-596891313 GCF_019279795.1 Protopterus annectens
TATAGACATCGTATGTTTGTAGCATATATGTACATTTTACAGAGCATGTATTATACATTCTGTTTATTCTTTACACATATGGTTTAGGAATGTTTTGATAGAAATAGAAAAGTACTGATTAATACATGTTTTATACAACTTCTAATAGAACAGCCTTTTACTGCTGTTACAGTACATCATTGTGTAACCCTTGTTTCAGGCTGCTGTGACTTTTTCATTCTATCTTTATCCTAATAGCTGGCTGACCTGGCAGTTCTAAAAAACACTGCAAAGTCTTATATCTAGTTTACATCTGTTGTCTGACATCTGATTATTAGAGGAATTATTTTCAACATAAATATTTGCTTATATTAATAATTATGCCTTGATAAAGAGAGGAATTATTCATAAGCACTATCTTATCTTGGCTGATGCCCTTTTAGCCAGGCATTGTATTTCCATGCAGCGTTGCATTACTTTATGCCACTGGAATTCACATAAAAGATTGTTCACACATGCTGCTCAGGGAAGATTTCGTAATGCTGGTGTCTGAAAGATTTCTATAACACGTCCCCAGGCTTCTCTAGTCTCCCTGGATTTGAAGGTTACTCATCTCCATATTTCTATTCACTCTGTCTTCAGCAAATTTTTACATTTCTCTGTTTCTTCCTCTCATTATCAGTTCTCTGCTTTGCCTTTCATCTTTCCACAGCTCCAAGGGTATTTACCAAATGTCTGGCACCTGTTGTAGCTTTCTGCAGATTTCAGGAAATCCAAGTATTCCCTTATCTAGATGATCTTATGATTCAAGCCCTCTCTCAGCAGCTTCTGCTTTAGAATCTATGCCTCATTATGCTTCTGTTCAGTGTGGAATACGCTCTTGATTTCAAAAAGTCAGTGTTGACTCCTTCTCAAGTATTTCTGGGTTGCAGGATTCGGGTCATTCCAATGTTGGCTTCTCTTCTGCCTCCCAAGGTCCCGTCTTTGACAGCTTACTTCTAGTCTGTTCTTCCTCTTCCAGTTCTTCCTGCAAGGGAATTTCACTGAGCCCTGGCATTGATGTCATCCAGCATTCCCATGGTTCCTTTAGCCAAACTCCACATGAGAAAATTCTGTGATATCTCAACACTGTGTGGCTTCAACACTGGCACCCTCTGGAGTTTCCATTCCCGTATTTATCATCTCTCAAATTTGAACTTCACTGGCGGTTTGACAGATCTCCCTAAATCCAGGTCTGCCTTTTCAGGTTCTTGTTCCTACTGAAGAGCTGTACACTGATACATCCGATCAAGGTTGGGGAGCTTCCTCCCAACAATCTGAAAGTCCAGGGTTTTTGGTCTCTTCAACAACTGGTAGACCACATCCGTATCAGTGAGATGAGGCTCTAATCCAAGCTGTTCAGGCACTTCACTCTCTTTGGATTTTAGGTGCTCTGAATGTTTTTGCAGACAATACCACAGTCATGTGGTCCATCAACAAGCAGGGGAGCACAGAGTCTTACATTTGCAGGCTGGCCACTCAGGCTTGGGATTTTGCAAACCACCATCACTTGGATCTTCTAGTGGTTTACAGCAGTATAGGAGCAGAGTCTTTGAGCAGGTCCAAGATACATTCTCTTGAATGGATGCTTCACAGTGAGTTATTTTTGGACATTATACAACAGTGGGGTACTCCTGGTACTCCTCAAGTAGATCTTTTGCCGGTTTTATATTAGTTCATTGCAGGTTCACTTCAAGTGAACCTCCATTCATTGAACAAAACCCATTGAATGTTTACTTCAGTGAACATTCACATCAGCGAAGGATTTACGAAGGGAAAGGAACTAGTAGTGTGATCTTGAAGTTAGCATATGTAGTTGGGGGGGTACGGGGATCTCAAACATACACCTAGGTTTGTTTAAAATACTCCAGTGTGTGTTGTGGGTAAGTGTTGGGCAAGTAGTTACTTTACCCGTGTAACACATTCAGTGAAGTGAACATTCGCTGAAGTTAATGTTCAAAGTTTTTGTTAGATGAATGGAGGTTCGCTGAAGTGAACCTTTGAAGTAATATAGACCCCTTTTTGCCTCCCCTCTGAACAGAAAACTTTGTTCTGTTCCAGAGTTACAAGCCCACTGGCTTGGAAAGTGGACACCATGTCTTTTTCTTGCAAGGGGATGTTCCTGTATGTTTATCTGCTTTCCAAGTGGCTTGCACTCGATCAGGTGGGACACATCCAAAATCTTACTGGTAACTCCAGTTTGGCCCAGACAACACTGGTTCCCCCTTCTCTTTCACCTGGCCAGGGGACATCATCACAAGTTAACTCACAGGCTGGATCCTCTCACACAAGACAAGGGATCTCTTTTTCACCTTCACTTATCTACTTTTCAGATGACACTTTGGGTGATAGGGTTTTATTTATTTATTTTACATTTGTTAACCGGGAAAGTCCAACTGGATGCATATCCATTTTCAGCAGAGACCCAGGGAGAAAAGCTCCAGAAATACAAGAATAATTTAACAAATACAGTTAAAAATGTAATACCAACAGTTCAGATAACAATTAATGCAAAGAAAGATTGCAGGAGATAATAAGCTGAGAGAAAATTAGGGAGTAAGTTTGGGTAGTAAGGTGTAGGGAGCAGTATAATAACTGAGTAGAAATGCCAGAAGAAATGAAGAAGAGAAAAATCTAAAGCAGTGAGCATAATAGAGGTAGCCTGAGGAGGGAGATTAACCTGGTCTAGAGCAGGAACATATCCAGTGGTTGGTGAAATAATTTTTGCTGCAATCTTAAATTTTGTTAGAGGGGGTTCGAGGGTTAAGTCAGGAGGAAGTGAGTTCCAAATTTTTGCTATGTAATTGTAGAATACTGAGTCACCGACGTGATTGCAGGATTTAGAGGTTTTTACCATTAATTTATCAATAGATCTCAGTGGTCTGGTACTGATGTAAGAGATAATTAAGGGTTGTATACCCTGAACTCTGCCTGGTTGGTTAAGTATTCTATGGGCCATTGTAAGCTGATTGTAGTAGGTTGGGGAACTCGAGCCATTTTAGTAGTTTTAGATTTTGACAGTGATGTGTACGATAGGTAGCCCCTGTAGCAAATCTAGCGATATGGTTGTAGCAGACAGTTAATTTATTTAGTTCAGTTTTAGAGAGGTTAGTGAGAATGGGGGAGGCATACAGGAGAGTGAAAAGTAAGTGGGCGCATGCTATGTTGGCTCTGGCCAAAGGGGTTAAGAAAGCTTTGTTTCTGTATAGTGAGCCTAGTTTTTTATTGTTTTTTTTAATTATTTGGTTAACATGAAGGTCAAATTTCAGACAATTGTAAATTAGTATCCCAAGTAGTTTGGTGTGGCTATCAGGGGATATTATGGTACCGTTAGATGTGATTCTGAAGGTGACCTGAGGGGAGCTATAGGTTGGGGAGAACAGCAATAACTTGGTTTTGTTAGCATTTAGTAGTAGATGTTTGCTAGAGAACCAGCTTTTGACTAAGTTAAATGTTTTCTGGGTCTGGAACTGGAGTTCTGGGAGGGAGTTGGCTGAGCAGAGCAAAGTAGAGTCGTCTGCGTATTGTACACAGGTAGCTTCAGCGATGGCTGACTGTAGATCATTAACAAAGACTGAGAATAGTAGAGGACCTAATATGGAGCCTTGTGGAACTCCTAATGAAACGGGTAGAAGGGTGGAGAGTCTACCTTGCCAGATCACAGCCTGATTCCTACCTTGAAGGTAATGTTGAAACCAGTTGATAGAATGATTATGTAAGGAAAGTTTATGAAGAAAGAGTATTAGCTTATGATTGACCATATCGAAAGCTTTACAAAGGTCTAAAAAGAGAGCCGATGAGATTTTTCCTTTGTTCTTATTCTGGTTGATGGTATCTGTGAATGACAGCAGTGCTGTTGTGGTGCTATGATAGGGTCTAAAGCCATGTTGTGAGTTTGTGAGAAGTTTGCTCTGGATTAGGTAGTGCATAAGCTGGCTATGAATACACTTTTCCATGATTGTGGCTAATGGTGAGAGGATGGCTATGGGCCTATAGTTCGATAACTCTAAAGAGTTTCCACCTTTATGCAGAGGTACGACATGTGATACCTTCCAGATGCGGGGAATGGTGGCTTCAGTAATTGTACTATTTATTAGGATCAAAATAGGGATAGCAATGACATCAGCTACCAATTGTAAGTATTCAGCTGGGAGCCGGTCAGCAGCAAGGGTAGTTGGTTTAATTTTAGTCAAGAGTTTTCTAATGTAACTAGTGGGGACAGGTTGTAAGCTAAAGGTCTTCTCGTCATTGGAGACATTTAGTTCCAGACCATCAGTAGAGGTGTTTCCTGTTTGGTTAGGGTGAGTATGGTATCAGTAAATAAGTTATTGAAAGTATCTGGTAGATTGACAGTGTTTGTCCCGGCCGGAGAAGAGGGGGGTGATATGGTAACATTGCCAGGCCTTAATATTTTATTTATACTTGCCCAAAACTTTTGTGGTTGATTTTGATGCTTAGTTAGTAGGTTATGGAAGTAATCTCTTTTGTCTTTTAGAATAGCTCTTTTTGTGTCATTCCTACGTTGCCTGTAGTACAGCTGGTCAGATGCAGATTTGGTGGTTCTGCATTTGGACCAGGCTGAGTTTCTTTCAGAAATCTTTATTTTGGTACTTTTAGTAAGCCAAGGTGCTGTTTTAGATTTAGCTCTGGAAGTAGGTGGGGGTGCATGTGAGTCTAGGATAGAGAGAAAGGTGGAATTAAAGTAGTTTACGGCTACATCTAAAGGCAAATGGTGGAGTATGGCCCAGTTACAACAAATTACATCAGATTGGAAGCTGTAGGGATTGAAATTCTTTTTATTCCTGATTGTCTGATAAATGGGCTGATGGATTTTATTAATTTTGTTATTTATGATAAAGTTTTGGAGGTGATCACTTAAGTCATCTGGGAGGGTTCACGAGGTATAGTTCTGAGGTTGACAAGTCACTCAATAACCCGTTAGAAAACTGGTTTGTTGGTTCCACTTTTTAAAAAATTAAAAAGTGTAACCAACAAACCAGTTTTCTAATGGGTTATTGAGTGACTTGTCAGCTTACTAGTTGTTCTAATATTTTGAATAGTTCTGAGGTTGTTGGTTAGTGAGTATCCAGTCTAGGACACTTCCTTTGTTACTCTTTTTATTGTGTATAGTGGGAGATTTTATTAGTTGGGAGAATCCATATAGGTTAATGTGGGTGGTTGGGGTTTGTGAGGAACATAGGTTCCAGTCTATGTTAAAATCCCCTAGAATAATAGTTTCTTGGGGATTAGCGTCCATTGAGAATACCTTCTAAGGTACCTATATTGTTACCTGGGGGAATGTATCCACAGACAATATTGATTTGTGTTCTATTGTTAGATTGGAAAAAAAGATAGAAAAAGAAGTTTTGTCACTAAGAAGAGGGGTGGCTTCACCCATTTTACATTCCACAGACATTTTAGTGGGCCCGGTGAAACATAATACACCAGGGGAGACTAAAAATAAAACACAAAATAAAACACAGAGGTACATGGGTGCATTTCCACTTCCAATAATGAATGAAATGTGGCACATAAGAACATTATAGAGAACAACTGGAGAGTCATTCTAGGGAACAAAGAAGTAGTGGCGACACTAGGATTGGTACCCAGATTTACATATAAGAAAATAACTAACATTAAAACTATGGTAGAATCTGGAAACAACACAGCCACCAGTGTAACTAGGGTAGGATGTAACAAGAAGGGCAACTTTGCATGTCAAAATTGCAAACAATGTAGGTTTGTTACAAATTCTTCATTTGTGACTCTCAGTCATTCCAATACAACTTTTTGGGCTAGAAACTACTACAATTGTAACAGTGAATATGTAGTATATATTGCCACATGTATGTCCTGCGAAAGTTACTACATTGGAAAAATAAAAAGAAGCTTAAAACACAGGATTTATGAGCACAATCTAGCTATAAAAAAGGACAAAACCAATTGTTTAGCCAGACGTGCACTATTATGTATTGATTTCAAAAAAATTGTATTTTTTGTGTTAGAAAAAATGGAAAAGGTTCCATTTGATGGAGATCTTAACAACACATTAGAGTGTAAGGAAGCATTTTGGCAGCTATATCTAGGTGCAGATAATGCACCTGGATTGAATGAAACTATAAATTTAAAATGTTTTTTAAAATACAGATGAACATGCATCTGTTAACATTTTATAGAAATGTATTATATTATATTGTAATTTTTTTTATATATTTTTTTACATTCATATTTATGGCATTTACAACAGTATAATAAGTATACTTATTTTTTATACATACATATATCTTTTTTCATTTTTTCATGTTCATTTTATTTGAATCATTATTATGTCATTTCCTGTATCTAATTGACAATAAGGAATATATAAAAAGGAAGTTTGGGTAAGGCAATCTTTTTCTGAAGAAGTTCACAAAATAAAAAGTGGATGAAAGCGCTAAACCTACTGTCCGATTGTGGTTATTGATTAGTGCAACAGGACTGGTTTCTTTTTCCTTTTTGTGTTTCGTGGTGGATTAAAAGGTTTTGTGGATCCAGTTTTTATTAATTTTAATATTGGCAGTTAAGATCTCTGCATTATTGTATGTGGGAAGGTCAGGGGCTACTTTGATTATTTCAAGGGTGTTTTATATACAAGTGCTACCCCTCCGACCTTAGAATGTTATAGCCTGGAGGGAGAATTTCATTGTCTCTTATGGCAGGATTTAGCCAGGTTTCTGAAAGACCAAGAATGTCTGGGTTATAGGTAGCTAGGAAAGCATATAAGCATGTAGGAGAGGTTTTGATTCCTTTTAGGCACCAATTTTCTGAGGCTGTGCTTCATGTTTTGCAGGAGGCCAGAAATTCCACTGCTAGAAAATCCTGTGTGGCTAAATGGAAGATATTTTCTTTTTGGTGTGTCGAGGAATACCAGGACCATTTTTCTATGGAGGTCACTACAGTCCTTTCTTATTTGTGTGAATTGCACAGTACTGGTTTTTCATATTCTTCTGTTGAAGCTCATTGGTCAGCCATTTCAGTCTGTCTGTCTGCATCTCAGTCTGCCTTTGGCTTCTAGTTTTGAAGTCAAACAATTCCTAAAAGGTGTCCTTCTTATCAGGCTCTGAAGAAAGAATTCCTCCTTCTTGGGACCTTAATTTTCTCTTGAAAAAATGAATTGGTTCCCTTTTCACCATGCCTATCATTCTGCCCTGCAACACTGTAATGGGATGACTGTATTTTTGGTGAATCGTACTTCTGCCAAGAGGATTTCTAAACTCCAAGACCTCATGGTGGTTCCTCCTTTTTCAGTTTTTTTGCAAGGAAAGAATGTCTCTTTGTAGTAATCCTTCATTTATGTCTGAGGTGGTTAATGATTTGTCCTCGAATCAGTCTGTTCATCTTTCTTCATTTTTTCCTTCTCCATAGTCTGATAGTGAAAAGGTATTACACACATTGGATTTACATAAGCAGGTCAGATATTACTTGGATAAGACTAAATGCATCAGAAAATCTGAGCAACTTTTTGTTTTCTTTCATGCCAGGAAGTTGGGTTTGGCTTATTCTAAGCAAACTATCTTCTCCTGGATCTCTTATGCTATTTCTTTTTGTTATTCTTTTCATGGCTAGCAGCCTTCCTCTTCAGCTCTTGCTCATTGTGCTAGGGAAGTAGCCTCTTGGTGCATTTGCAAGGTTCTGGATATTAGATCCATCATGGAAGTTGCTTCTTGGTCTTCTGTCCATGCTTTTATCAAGCATTACAAGTTGGATTTCATTTCCAGGGCCGGGGCAGGATTTTCCATGGCTATCTTTCATTGGTTTGTGAAGGGTTTTTCTCTGCCTGCCTTCCTCCTCCCATACTTTATAGTATTTCTTGTTCTCTTCTAAGTATAAAGAATACTGCAACAGTGATAAGGAAGGACATAGTATAGTTGTGGGGTTCCTATTACATTGTCAAAGTTTAACAACTTTGAACACCATATGGTCAAACCCATATGTTCAAAGTTGTAAAACATCGAAAAAAATAAATAAAAACCTTTCCTGACTGTTTTAAGCAGGGGGACAAGCCCTCCTGGACCCCCCACACCCCCCACTCTTTAAATATACCAAATCCAAAACCGCACTATAATGCAGTACAGTGCGGAAAGGGAATATTTCCCTTTATTACACTGTAGTGCGATCTCGGAGTTGGAATATTTAAAGATCGGGGGTGTGGGGGGGTACAGCGAGGCTTGCCCCCCTTTTTAAAACAGTCAGGTAAGTTTTTTTCTTTTTTTCTTTTTCTTTTTTAAGTATTTGAAGTTTTACAGCTTCGAACATATGGGTTCGACCATATGGTGCTCGAAGTTGTAAAACTTCGATCGCGTAATGGGAACCCCAGGTGTGTAAGAGCTTAGCATAACAGTAGATGTCCTACTTCTCACTGTTACAGTATTTGGTCCATTTCTCCTGCCCTCTTTTCTTTTTTGTTGCCTACTGCTGGCAGAGGGGTTTTCTCTTACATCTCTGTCTCCTTCTGTTTCACTTCCTGGATGGGCATGTTATTGTTTCTCTTGGGTTGCTGTGTTTCTTTTGGGGCACTTCAGTTCTGAGGTTTAGGCGTCTGTACATCACTTGTGTACCTTATGGCTTGCACATAACATGTGGAAGGTATAAAGGATTTGGCATACTGGGCAGATGTTGGGATATCTGGCAGAGGATAGCCTAAGTGTAAAGAATACTGCAACAGTAAGAAGTAGGAAAGCTACTGTTATGGTAAGATCTTGCAAACTGTACTTTCTCACTGTGTTTCAGTTTTCACCAACATTTCAATTGAATTGGGGACACTAAACTGACCATTGGAGTGAGTGCATGCATGTGTGATATGAAATAAAAACTTGGCAGACTACTTCAGTTTCCCCCTTTGCCTTGTAAACTGCACAGATAACAGTGGCTGTCTGTGAGGTCACTGTAGGAGTCTGCTGCAGCTTGTAAGAAGGGAAGAAAGAAAGCAGTATTGAGATATTTTGTATACATGTAGAGATACAACTGCGTGGATCGATTAGTTTGCTACTTTGTGTAAAAGCTTAGCTGGTAGATACTAGATGGACATAACCATGTGCCGTTGTAGCAGTTGCGCAAATATTTTACCAATAATTCTTGAATGGATGTGAGTAATACAGGATTTAATCATGGTTTGATCATGACGGCAAACCCTGAATGATCAATTAAACCCAACTATGAGTAAAATTACACACACACACACACACACACACACACACACCCTCTCACACATTAGATTATTGCTATTAAACAGTAACATTATTTAAGAAAGAAATGACTTAACTTTTGAACTAATGTCATTGTATGATAGGACCTTGTGTCCTTCCATCTCTTGTCTTGCCTGATAGACATCTGAGTAACTTATTGTACCTACATATGGCCAGAGGTGTACAGTACATTATCCTTGCTTTGTCAGTCTGTTTAGTTTCATATGAGTTGTTCATCACAAACGAATAGTAACAAGAATGTAAGAAAAGTCACACATGAATGTATAGTGGCAGTGGTTTCTGTTATTTTGTGTGTGTGCTGGCATTTTTATTTTCTTACTACAGTGTGTTTGGCTGTGGTTAATGAACTTGTTCTGGCTGGTAATGCTAGATTTACAGTGGGCATAATGATTGGTCTACCCAATCATTGCAAACATTTCTGAATAGTAAGGATGTTTTATATTATAATCTCGGTTAAAGTGCTTTATGACATTTTCAATAATTTATTGGAAACATAACAACATAATCTGCTGTGTAATACAGTAAAATAGAAATGTGTATGTTGTAAATCAGCAACAAACATAATCATGCTATGTTTTTTCCCCACTATCTCGCAGATAATGTGGATAACTTTTTGCCACCTGTAAAGACCCCAACATATCTGGTTGGTGAGAAAGCTGCCTTTTTTCCAGCACCACAGCAGACTTCTGCCTTGCAGAACATTTCAATTAAACATCCATGGACTGAAATTCAGTAAGTACTGTATCTGAATATTTTTGTTTTGCCTGGTTATTTGCATACGGGTGGTATACAAATGTGAGACATTGCTTCTTGTATGTTACACAGTTTGAGTTGGTTCAGCAAAAGGTAACCCAGCCCTTAATAGATGGACATCCAAAAGGTTGACATATTGGTTCTATTGCTTTAGAAAATATTCCATGTGTTTATATCCAGAATTTTGTACAGTGTATGATTTGGATTAGGGAGATAAATTAGCACAATTTTATGTTACAGTCTTTCTAAAGACCAAGCAGAAGAAATGTGAAGAAGGGGGAAGGGGCTTCTATCATCCTTATATAATATGACCTTGAATGCTCTATGTGGAAGGTTTTGATGGGCCATCTTCAAAGCAACAGACATTTTATTCATTTTTATAAGATTGTGAAGGGGCCATTTGTGCCAAGTGCCACCTACAGTTTGGGTGACTGTTTCTGAAATACTGGGGCATACTTACTCCAAGGAGGATATGCCATTAGTATCGAGTTTCCCTGCATGTACTCTCTCTTAGATAGGTGGCAAATTTTTTCATGATGAACACCCACATAAGCAACATTTAGACACTCATAGCACTCATGTATGCTACAGCACTGTTCCTTTGCTGGAGATATGCCACCCTCAGTAATGGGAGAGAGGCTCATATATTTGCCACTATAAGGATTATTCAGTTATACTGGGAGGTCACTCAAAAGGCACTCTACCTGCTGTGGGGCAGAAAGTTTTCCTTAATATCTTGAATTCGTTTAATTGCTTTTCAGAGGGGTAGTGAAAAGGCAGAAGTGGCTATTAGTAGTTTTGTCAAAGGCCAAAAAGTAAGGTACCTCAAATTGAAGGTCCCCTTCTTCCCATAGAGCAGAATTTTTTATAGAAGGTGTGTGCTATATGAAATACTCAGCTGGCTTTGGTTGCCATGAAAAATGGGAAAGAGTAAACAATTTCTTTCATTTTGGTAGTATGATTTTTTTTGTTAGATGAAATGGATATTTTGCTACAGCAAGACTCAAATAGACATTATTGCCCCATGGTCATTATTACTGACATGCTGGAGTTGGGTTATGTAGCCAATTGGACTAAACTGGATTTATGGGTTATCTGGCCAGTATTTGTTTTGTATGATTCTTTCGTATCGTAGCTTTCACATTTTTGAACATTTACTTTTTTCTGGTTAGTCTATTTTGTAGAAAATTTTAGATTTTGGTTTTAAGTTTAGTTTTTGTTTGGTTTTTAATTCTGTATTGTATCCTCTGATCTTATAAAGTTCTTTTTAAAATGGTTCAGCAAAAACATTAATAGGAGTGCACAGAGCAAATTTTATCACTCACCTGTGAGTTTAAGGCATCACTTTTCCGAATAGAACAAAATACAAGGAAAAAGCATGGAGAATTAATTAGCACATAAAATCCTATAAATACAGATGAAAGCTAGTAAACAGCTATTTAGACTAAAGCCCGAAGTGCTAAAGTATATTTCTTAAGTATTTATAAGTTGGTATATTTGCAGTGAAGTATACTCATATGAAAAGTGCCCCCCACCCCATTGTTTCATAGTAGGCTGTTGATTGTGAGGATCTTACGAAACTCAGTACCAGTACATAATAAAAGAATGAAGTCCAACTCCACACCATGGCTGACAAAAGAGACAAACAAAAATTGTGATAAAAAGGGATAAAGCCTGGAAACACTGGTATAAAATAAAACTCAAAATGGCTTCCAGCAATTTAGACATCTTAGAAACCTTGCAAAACTCCATGTCAAACAGGATAAGCAAAGATAATATACATATCTGCAAGAAAACATAAAAACAACCCCAAACATTTTTAGCCATCACTAAATAAACTACCCCACCCTGGTAAGCCCACCACTCCCTCTCCAAAAATAGACAATACAACAGACTCTATCCCCACACAGTTTAATTCCTACCTTATGCAATGAGTATTATCTCTCTTAGACACTAATACATCTCTGTCTACCCCTGTCCAGTGATAACCACCCACAGTTCTTCAATATTAGTCCAGTACGTACCTTGCGCATAAAGAAGTTAATCCTTAAATATCCTTAAATTAAAAACTAGTTCAGTAGCTGAAGACCAATTACCATCAGGCTACCTAAGAATGGACAGAGAAGTCATAGCCTTCCCTGTGTCCATACTAATTAATAGGTCCGTAGCAGAAAAATATGTCCCATCACTGTGGAAAAAATCCTATATCATACCACTGCACAAAGGGGGCACATCTACATAGTTTAATAACTACAGACCAATAGCTATTCTCTCCCTCTCTCCAAAATATTAGAGAAATGCATCCATATGCAGCTGATGCAATACCTAACCTCAAATAACCTGCTCTCGGAAACACAACATGGCTTTAGGCCAGAGCACAGCACCACTACTGGTCTACTATATTTTACCAATATAATAAACCAGCATAGAAACAGTGGTCTGCTTGTTTCCACCATGTTCTTAGACTTGTCAAAGGCATTTGGTATCATCTCGCACCAGCAACTGCTTGTTCGACTCTCCTCAATAGGACTTTCACAGTACTCCTTGTTGTGGTTCCTTAGTTACCTATCTGGAAGGCAAAAAGCTGTTAAATGGCAACAAACCTACTCATCCTTTCAACCAGTTACTACAGGTGTCCCTCAGGGCTCTAGCCCGGGTCCTCTGCTATTTCATGTATTTATTAATGACTTTCCACTGTAAAAACCTGGCTCAAAGAATCAAACATCTTACTCAACCCCAAGGAAACAAAGTTAATGCCTTTTAACTCAAAAATTTGCCAAAACCAAAAGCAATTTTTTTACCATAAAGTCAGCAAATAATACTGTCATTGAAACGGTAACTCACAGTAAACTTCTAGGCATTATAATAGATGCAAATCTCAAATATGACAAGAATGTACTGCACACCATTAAATCTACACACCAGAAGCTAGGCTCCCTTTATAGGATCAATGGATTCCTTACAGATATTGCAAGAAAAACTCTAGCCACCACCTTCTTATTGCCAACTGTCTTATACGCTACTCATTTCCAAATAAACTTAAACGATACTCAAAGAAAGAAACTTGCCGCCTGCTAAAATGTAATAGCTAAACTTGCTACCAATCTCCCAAATAGGACCCACATTATAATAGATTAAAGCAATTAACCTGGCTTGAACTACACAACTGCACAGTGTAAGAAACTTCTCTGTGTGGAAGATGTTCAGTCCATATATTTCTAGTTAATCACTGTATATTAATCAGATCAGACAAAAGTAGTAGAAGTAGCGAACGTAAACTTGTCAAGTCAAAAAGTAATAATAGAAAATATATAATTCTACAGTATTACTAAGTATTCGAAAGTAATCCAAGCAAGGCAGGCAGTCTGTTTCCGGTCGAAAATCCTTTATTAAGTACACAGACAAGCGGTCCAAGTAAAACAAAAATAGAGTAATAATTTCCTCACAAGCTTTCTAAATATATATATACTTTTTATCAGGCATGGGAGTGGTTTACTGTGCTGTAAAACAGTGTTATTGGTGCACATGTTAAATTCACATCCCTTCCCCCATCAGTGTGACGTTCGAGCTGGTCCTGCCCTACCTAGTAGCAGTCATAATAATATATAGCCCTAATGTACTTTAATGGTACATCTTATTTAACCAAATTATTAAGTCTGTGATTTTATACAAGGCAATATACTACATGGCTGGAAATATATCAACCTTAGTTCATTTTGCGATCAAAAATTATATATAAATATATACATATACATTTTGCATGTAAAAATCAGTTTCTATTTTCATAACCTATTGTTAACAAAGATCGCTTTCGTCCTTCTAGACTTCTTCAGGTCTGTGTACAAGAACCCTAAAAACCTATATAATTGTATAATTAGTTAGTATTGTTACTACCATCATTTTGAATAAAGTGGAAAAAGAGAACCAGAAAAAGTAAAAAAATATATGTATGATGATGGAAACAAAATATACGCTTAAATGTCAAATGATTTAAAATGGTATTTAAAACCAATTTGTAGAAAAAATAAAATAAAATACACTTAGTCATGTAAACAATGTGGCAATTTTCTAAGTTCCAGTGCACTTTTAATTGAACAGTAGTAGTTTAGTCCAGGCTTTCTAAAAGAGTTCAGCTTTAATTGCCACATGAGTTCCTGTTTCTCCAGAATATTCGGGATGTCTCCTTCAAGATCACCCATGTCTATGCGATCCAGGATCTGGAACTTAAAACCTGTGTGTCTTTTATGAAGAGAAAGGTGTTTGGCTAGTGCATTATTTTTACATCCAGAGCGGATTTCTGACAGATGACATGAAATCCTTTTCTTGAGTTTATTTACAGTCTTGCCCTCATAGAATGCATCACATTCATTGCACTGTGCCCTGTAAACTACTTTTTTAGTGTTGCAGTCACCCCCTGCACTGGTTTTTATGATCTTCTTTAAATAAGGGCAATAAAAACTGTCACCTTTCTGTATAAATATACAAAATGTACAATTAGTTTCACATCTTTTAGTGCTTTTCTCACATGGTCTAGGTTTAAATTCAACAAAACTTCTAATATTCCTGGCCTTCCTATAAACAAATGATGGGGCTTCACTTAAGATGTTAATAAGAAAAGGGTTTCCTGAGACAATGTCCCAGTTTTCTTCAATAATATTTTTGATACTGTGATAATCCAAAGTGTATGTCAGGATGCAGCACTTTTTGCATTTGTTATTCTCTGTGGGATTACTTAACATTTTTCTGCTGGGGAGGTTGAGTGAAGGTGCTTCAGTCCTTTTCAGTTCTATAATGGGTTCCAGGATGTTTTTTAACATCTGACTTTCATAGCCTCTCACTAGAAAATCATTCTCTAAGTTGTTCAGGTTTCTCAAAAATGGTTCCATCTCTGTGGTGATTCGAGCTAATCTATAGCCTTGGGATTTCACTACATTATACTTGTTTTTTGTAGGATGTAGACTTTTACTGTGGAGTAATAAGTTAACCCTTGTTGGTTTTCTGAATAGATCAGTGGTGATTCTGTTACTGTTGATGTCCTTGGAAATCTGCATATCTATGAAAGTGGTTGAAGTACAGCTATGGGAAGAGGAACTTCAGGAAGGGGGTTGTTTGATTGAGGTAAGTGATAAATGCAAAAATAGCTGCATCCTGACATACACTTTGGATTATCACAGTATCAAAAATATTATTGAAGAAAACTGGGGCATTGTCACAGGAAATCCTTTTCTTATTAACGTCTTAGGTGAAGCCCCATCATTTGTTTATAGGAAGGCCAGGAATATTAGAAGTTTTGTTGAATTTAAACCTAGACCATGTGAGAAATGCACTAAAAGATGTGAAACTAATTGTACATTTTGTATATTTATACAGCAAGGTGACAGTTTTTATTGCCCTTATTTAAAGAAGATCATAAAAACCAGTGCAGGGGGTGACTGTAACACTAAAAAAGTAATTTACAGGGCACAGTGCAATGAATGTGATGCATTCTATGTGGGCAAGACTGTAAATAAACTCAAGCGAAGGATTTCATGTCATCTGTCAGAAATCTGGTCTGGATGTAAAAATAATGCACTAGCCAAACACCTTTCTCTTCATAAAAGACGCACAGGTTTTAAGTTCCAGATCCTGGATCGCATAGACATGGGTGATCTTGAAGGAGACATCCCGAATATTCTGGAGAAACAGGAACTCGTGTGGCAATTAAAGCTGAACTCTTTTAGAAAGCCTGGACTAAACTACTACTGTTCAATTAAAAGTGCACTGGAACTTAGAAAATTGCCACATTGTTTACATGACTAAGTGTATTTTATTTTATTTTTTTCTACAAATAGGTTTTAAATACCATTTTAAATCATTTGACATTTAAGTGTATATTTTGTTTCCATCATCATACATATATTTTTTTACTTTTTCTGGTTCTCTTTTTCCACTTTATTCAAAATGATGGTAATAACAATACTAACTAATTATACAATTATATAGGTTTTTAGGGTTCTTGTACACAGACCTGAAGAAGTCTAGAAGGATGAAAGCGATCTTTGTTAACAATAGGTTATGAAAATAGAAACTGATTTTTACATGCAAAATGTATATGTATATATTTATATATAATTTTTGATCGCAAAATGAACTAAGGTTGATATATTTCCAGCCATGTAGTATATTGCCTTGTATAAAATCACAGACTTAATAATTTGGTTAAATAAGATGTACCATTAAAGTACATTAGGGCTATATATTATTATGACAGCTACTAGGCAGGGCAGGACCAGCTCGAATGTCACACTGATGGGGAAGGGATGTGAATTTAACATGTGTACCAATAACACTTTGTTTTACAGCACAGTAAACCACTCCCATGCCTGATAAAAAGTATATATATATTTAGAAAGCTTGTGAGGAAATTATTACTCTATTTTTGTTTTACTTGGATCGCTTGTCTGTATACTTAATAAAGGATTTTCGACTGGAAACAGACTGCCTGCCTTGCTTGGATTACTTTCGAATACTTAGTAATACTGTAGAATTATATATTTTCTATTATTACTTTTTGACTTGACGAGTTTACGTTCGCTACTTCTACTACTGTTGTCTGATCTGATTAATATACAGTGATTAACTAGAAATATATGGACTGAGAATCTTCCACACAAAGAAGTTTCTTACACTGTTTTGTTTTTAGACCCACTACACTTTAGTGGGTTGTTTTGAGACTTCGGGGATACCACGGAGATTACTTGTTTTTTGTTGGAACTACACAACTGCCTAACATATTCACAACTAACTATAGCACATAAACTCTTTTATTATCCAGAAAAGTGCCTTGCACTACAAAAGTTATTACTGACCTACTATCCAGCAAGGAACCTCCGCTCTAGTAACAAATTCTTATTACTTACAAATAAGTCAGATAATGTTGCAGGAGACTCTCTATACTCCCAATAGGTTGTTAAACTCTGGAATAGTATCCCCACACAAATAAAACTCAGACAAACTCGATAGTTTTAACACACTGCTTAAACAACATATTGACAAATCTTTGTGTTCATTGTAAGTGCTCTCCTTAAACAGAAAACACTCAACCTCTCACTAAAATGAAAAAATAATTTTTATACATAACAGCTGCCTGTACAGTCCTCTAAGCTGCATGTGGCCTTTCCCTTTAGCAACTTCCACCTCTGTAAAATCTTAGAATTTATAAATGTAACAACTGTTCGTGTATAAATGTAAATAGAAATGTGACTACTCTGTGATTAACTGGAACTTAGTATAATGCAATGTAAGCAAATGGAGCTTTTCTCCCTGGGCCTCCACTGAAAATGGGTATTACCCAGTCGGACTTTCCCAGTAAACAAAGACAAATAAATACATTCTTGAGGTTTGAACTCCAAAATTGGGCTGATCTACCCAAACAAGTCTTAACCAGCAGTTTGAACAAAAATTCCATTTTGGTGTTTCTTCTTCCTGTTATGTAAACTTTTTTTTTCAGCCAGTGCATCACTAGGAAAACAGTGCAGAAGTGGAACCCCAGATCCTTATTAATTAACTCCCAGCCCTAGATTATTTCATTAGTTGAAGCAGAACTCAGATCTGTTATTCTTTGTTTGGCTAAATAACTGGAGTGGGCACTTAAGAGCTTGATTTGAAATACCATTGCTTGTTAAACCACTTCACTGGTTTTGGTTTGTTTTGTTATTCAAGGATACTGTTTCCTCTTCTTTCACAATAGTATCTACTTATATCATGTCAGTGACAAGTTCCTTTAGGAATGTCACATAAGCAGGACATTATGAAACACATTGTTTAGGTTCAAAGGTTGTGTTCTTATTTATTTTTTTGCTTCCTGGAATGCAGCATATTTAAGTACATTCCAGCATCCATATTTTGCATAGTTTCTTGAATGGATCTGCCTTATTTTATTGAATTACGTAGCACATTTATCACTGACATTAACTGCATTCATGCCAGTGTGAAATTGTTTGCTTTCAGTCACATTTTGTATATTGCTAGTACAGACTGCAGTAAAAATGAACACTGATTCAAATGTTTCCGCATTTACACATAGTATTTATTTTGGTGGTATGGATTTCATCTCGGCACGCCTACATAAACATAATTTAATTCTGATTCCATTTCCCTGTTCTTGTACTAGTAGTGGTAGTGGTAATAATTATGGCTGAAGTTTTGTCATTCCTTTACATCCATCAGGTATTTTTTTACCTTTATGTTTTGCAGTAGTGTATGTGGAGAGTAAATATTCACATTTTGGTAGTTACAGAATTGGACAGGGAGAGTACCTGTTCTTAGTCAACAAGAATCTTATAGCTTACCTACCAATTACACCTCTGAAGAGCTGCATACATAGTGATGTTAACACAAGAAACAGCATACATTTTGCAAGGTTGGGGATAGTGTGAGGCAAACAGTTGCTAAGTGGTGGGAGGGCACAAGTAGGCAGTGTTTCACAGATTAAATTAGGTGTTTCTCGCAGGTATTTAAAAATGGCAGATTAAAATCCTATACTTTGTACTCAGTAGCAAAAAAAATGGAACTTCTTACCACTAACCACCAGAACTGTTTCTAACCAACCCACATTTAAATGCTCCCAAAAAGAATACTTTACAAAATATTGGATCTCTTCCTTTGCCAATCCTAGCTGAAATTACTCACAATACTTCACTCACCCCTTTCAACCTAAATCACCCTTCACTACCCTCTCCAGTCTCCTACTGCACTCTTTTCTTTTGTTTTTCCCACTACCTTACCTTATCCACTTCACCTCTTCCTCTTTGTCTTTCTTCTCTACTCACCCAAGTTACCTGAAGACACCCTACCCTGCACTCTAATTCTTATAATCTTCTCTCCATTCTTCTTTCTTCTATAACAACAATATGAACACCATCTATCATACTAATACATCATTCAGTTTTCCCTCACTCTTTCTTTTTTTTTTTACTCAAATTTTTATTTGATTTTCCAGTAACAATTTAGAAAACAGAATAATTTACAATTTAAATGACAAAAATCATGAACTATGTACAACATTTACAGAGGCCTCAGTCAAGAAAAGATGGGAATAGCAAAAATATAAACAAAAAAAAAGGTTATACAATATTCTATAGTTCTTGCTTCTAGATTGATTTGTTAGATGGAGTCGTATCTGGATTCATTGTCTTAATAAGGGAGAAAACCTTCTTCCAAGGATTATTAGTCCATTTTCTAGGAGAAATTCTTAGTTCTTTTACTTTAATTTCCATTGATGCTACTTCGTCCAGTAGAGTCATGACGTCTTCAACAGTTGGAATGGAGGGTGACATCCATCTTCTTGTGATGCATTTTTGGCTACTTCCAAAATTGTCCAAAGAAGATATTTATTTTTGTTATTCATTGTAATAGAATAATTTATATTCAAAAAAATTAAAGATTCTGATAATATAAAGGAATCATTAAAGATAGCTTGAAGGAACTTTCCAATGTCTTCCCAAAATTTTTTGATGAGAGAACATTTATAAAAGATATGAGACCAATCAGCCTTACATTTTAAAGAGCATCTCCAACACATTACCTCCTTAGAAAGATTAAATTTAGCAATTCTATTAGGAGTGTAGAATGCTCTATGCAAAAATTTCCAGAAAAAAATTCTCAATACTTGTAAATTAGAAGTTAATTTAATGGAGTGTAGGAGATTAGTTTTATTTTCAGAGGTTAAGGATAATGCATAATCCCTGGTAATAAAGTCCCAAAATTTCTGATTTGGAATGGTTTTGTAGTTAATTATGACTTTATAGAGTTTTGAGATTAAACTTTTCCACCTAAGTTCTCCATGTAGCATTTCATGTATAAGAATTATAAATTTAGGTACAAATGCAAAGGGGAAGTTCTTTATTGTTCTGCATAGATCTTGAGTAAATGGAAGTATACTGTTAAGAGCTAACCAATCTGATTCTGATAAATTAAAAGTTTCAATTAAATTTTTTGCATCGAGTAACTAAGTTCATTATACAATGATACCAGCATGTATATTTTTTCGCTTCCCAGTTACTAAGAATATCTGCATTGATATTATTGAAAAAGTTTTTTTGTAATTTTAAAGGGGTATAGTAGTTGTATCCATAGTTTAATATCAATATTGTTGTTAACAAAACATCTAAAAGTATTGTAAGTATAATTTATATAATTTAGATTTGTGGGTTTAATAACATTATATTGTAGATTGACACAGAGTGCATACCAAAATTTATTGCTCTGATCATTTTGTTGTAAATTTTTTATTAATTTATTTTCATTTAGGATAATGGTTGCATGTAGGGATTTCTATGCTGAAGAAAATTTTGGATCAATCCAGTTTAATATTGTTCTGAGATTAGAAGCTTTAATGTAGGATTCTAAGTCAGGAAAATGTATTCCTGCCAGTTCCCATGGTCTAATATGGTTTGAGAAAGCTATTCTATTTTTCTTTGGGTACCATAAGAATTAAAAAAAAAATTCTATTTATTTCTCTTAAAATATTCTTACTTGGTAATATGGGAATAGATAAAGCAATATAGTTTATTTTTGGTAACAAAATCATTTTAATTAACTGTAAGCTATCTTCAAAATTTAAATGTAATTTGTTCCATTTCTCTGTAAGAGTTTTTACTGTTCACTATGTTGTTATTATTAGTATTTAAAGTTAATTTTACATTATCACACAGTACAATCCCCAGATATTTTAAAGAAGATACCTGTTTCCCAGCTATTCCACTCTTAGTAGATTTAGTGTTATCATTAAGTTTTTTTTTATTTAACAATATGTGATTAGATTTAGAACTACTGATTTTTAAGCCCTGAAATATCATAGAATTTTTTAACTAGTAATTTTAATTCTTGTAAAGATTCTTCTGAGTTCATTAAAGTAAGTAAGATATCATCTGCAAATAACATTATTTTAGATTCAAATTAATTACATATATTAAAGCCTTTAATTCTGGGGTTAGAATGAATTTCCAAGGAAAAAGGTTCTAGTGCTAATGCAAATAAGACTGGAGACATTGGACAACCTTGTATGGTACCCCTAGTAATTTTAATAGATTCAGATATAAATGGTCCTAATTTTACATAGGCTAAATTATTGTTATAATTATTTCTTATAAAATTAATAAATTGGGTAGGGAATTTGTATGATTCAAGAATTTTAAAAATAAAATTCCAGTTCAGGGAGTCAAAGGCCTTCTCAATGTCTAGGGTGATTAAAAGAGTTTCTTGATTATCCCTATTTAATATGTCTGTGATAGTCAGAATTCTTTGGATGTTATCTCGAGTATGCTTATTATAAATAAATCCTGTTTGATCTTCAGTGATAAGGTGTGTTACTGATTTCTTGAATCTATTAACTAAAATGGACATTAAAAAGTTATAATCATTATTGATCAAAGAGATTGGTTTATATGAACTACATAAGTGAGAATCTTTATTTTCTTTTAGTATAGGAGTAATTAATGAATATCTCCATGAAGGTGGAATTGTGCCTTGTAAGTACGATTCATTTAAAGCCTTATGTAAAACGGATATAGCTGAGGATGGTAAAAGCTTATATATTTCATTAGTAATACCGTCAATGCCTGGTGATTTATTATTTTTGCTTTCTGTAATCTTTTCATTAATTTCCTTTAGGGAAATTCATTTTTGAATTACATTAAGTTCTCTGGTAAGTTTTTTTAATTTAGAAAAGTCTAGTTCGTGATCTGAAATACTCTGTTGAAGATCTTTGTTTTTGCATTGTTCTGAGAAGTGATATTTAAAGGCATCTAGAATATCGCTTATGTCAGAAACTTTTTTATTATTCCTACCTTCATAAGCTACACTTATAATATTATGTTCAATGAAATGTCTTTTTACTCTCAATGCTAGATTGCGCATATACTTAATGCTAGATTGCGCATATACTTTGGAGAAACAGAATAAGAGTTTAATTTTAATTTTTCTAGGGCTAATTTGGTTTTGTGAGTTAAAATGTCATTATATTTTTTATTTAAAGATTCAGTTTCTTTTTTCTTATTCGATAAAACTTTTGTATTATCATTGTTTATTAATGCAATTTTTGTATGTTAGATAGCTCAGACTCCCACTCTTTTGTTTTATTATTAAATCATGTAATAATTTTGCCGTATAGATAGGCTTTTAAGGAATCCCATAGGATTACTACATTTACTTTGCTAGTTAGGTTAGTGTCTAGAAAAAAAATATTTCTGAGTCTAGCCAAGGTATAAACTGCTTTAATTTAGTAATATAAGCTGGAATTCTTTTATTGAAGGACAGTTTCTTAAAATCCATTTGGAGATTAAAAATGAGTGCATTGTGACCAGATATAGGACACGGGGTTATTGTAAAGTATGATATTTTTGTTTTTAGTTCTTGAGATATAAAAATGTTATCAATTCTAGTCTGGGTCGTATGCCTAAAGTCAGAGTGAGAAAATTCTAGTGAATTATCATTTTTGAGATAAAATAAATCATATAACTGTAAATTATCTGTCCATTTTTTAAGATATTTTCCTATAGAGGTAATATGAAAAGGTCTTTTATTAGAGGTTTCTGAGTCGCTTAGTAAACAGTTAGTCTCCTCCTAGAATCAAACTACCCTTAATGTTTTTAATGATAAGTTCTAAATGCTTTTTGATTGTTTTAACTCCAATTCCAGGAAACCAATAGGCTTTCACTAATGTCCAAATTCTATTACTAAATTTTATTATTATAATTGATAGAAGGCCCTCTTTATCTTCATAATTGTGAATGATTTGGGGGGAGATAGCATTTTTTTCCATAATGTTAAGACTCCTCTAGTTTTTTTAGTGTACGAAGAATTTGATCATTCTAAGTATTCATTTGGATTCCAAATAAAGCTATCGTTTGCTTTAAAGTAAAAATTACTTGTGCTTTATTTAATTTCAAGTATTTTAATAAATTAAACCTTTCCCTTTAGTTGTTTAAACCATTAACATTCAAGAAAGAAAGGTCAAATCCACCTTATTTACTCAAAAGTTAAGAATGATAAAAGGGTATAATAGCAAGTGTTTGTAGTATTTAAGTCTTGTAAACCCTTTTTGGAGAAGTTATATTTTGTTGACAAATTACTAATTCCCATTAAGTGATGTGCTTTGAATTTAGATTGAGGCCTGTAAAAAGAAAAACATTTTTAAAAAAGTAATCAAAATTCAATAAAACCTTTAACTGACATGGAATGAAATCCATTCCTAATCTGACAGAATAAGACTATCCAGTCAGATTAATCATCTTTCCAAAGAATTGAACAAATTTGCCTGACTTGAGGCTCCAAAATATGTATTCTATGGAAATTCTGTAATTTATTTTGTATAAGAGAACAGCAATATATTGATGTAACAGAAGATTTTGATTTTAATAAGTATATTTTAAGTTTTACTGGTAAAACAGTGTTTGGTTGAGAAAGAACCCATTCTCATTACCACAAGTATTCTTACCAAGTCAAGAATTTTATAACTTGACCGTGAATTTGTATGAGAATATTTATCAAAAAAGAAGTACTCAAACAATAACTATCCATTTAAGCATTTCTGTTTGACTTGATAGAGAAATAAACTATTTTTGCATTAGTTAGGATAATCATTAAATTTAATAATTCAACATTTAAAACAGTTTATAGTAATGACAGTAAGATTAAACCTGTTGATGAATTGAGAATTACTTAAATATATTTCACTCTTCACCAGACTAATATTAGTTGCATGACTTACAATGAATATGGAAACTCTATCAAGCCTCTCCGTAAATGTAACGTTACTGTCACAGAGGAAACGCTGTGCAAACACCTGTAGATATGTCTTTTATTTAAAAAGGAGCTAAAATTTACTTCAAGTTAAACAAAGTTCAAATGGTTAAGCGCTTTCACCCACTGTATGTGGGCTTCATCAGAACAATGTTACCAGCTGTGACAAACATTTAAATAACTTTTTAGGTGCCAAAAAATGCAAAAATGGTCCGCCCTTAAAGTGATATCACTAAATGTATATCTTTGTATATTTATCCTATGTTACACTTTTAAAATTAATTGATACACAATATACTGAAAGTATATATGCCTAAAAATGTATACTAGATGTTTTACTTGCTATGTAAAGTTATAATTTTCTATTTAAATCCTAATATATACGTACATTCTAAATATGTGAAAAAAATATTTGTTATACAAAAATATGACAAAATATAAAAAATATATAGATAAAATAATATATATAAGAATTGATTATATAAAAGATACTTATATACATTAAATAACTGTTGTACAATTCTATAAACATATCGACAATTCATATGACCAAACCTACTTAATAAAATAGCTGTAAATACCATTATTTCTAACAATACAACTTTTCTTACTTATACTGTACTAATAATAGTAACACTGTAAATTCTGCATAAATCTAATACTCCGTCCCTTGTGCTTCACATTATAATCTTATAGTTAATATAGGTTTAATTGATATATAGTCATTCATACCTGGAGTTGATGCATCTGTATACATTTGCCACCATACTTCTCTAAACCCCAAGTTTTCCTTCCTATTACCTCCTTTTGGATTTTGTTTTATGTGTTCTAATATGGCAATTCCAAATTTGTGTAATTCTCCATACTTTTCTGTATGTCTATAAAGTGCATTGTTACAATCCTTCTTCTTAACACTAGAAAGGTGGTCATATATCCACTTTTTAAAAGGTCTTTCTGTCTTTCCTATATAGTATCCAGGACATGCACTGCACTTTGCCATATAAATCACATAATTCGTGTTGCAATTACCCTAAGTCTTATTTTAGTGTTGTTTATATTATCTAAGATAGTTTCACCTTGTTCCATTATAACACAACACTGATTGCAACTTCCACATCTACTGGTCGATTTGTTATTGCTATTAGTTGTATTCACCTCTTTATTCATCCGTCTTTGTTCCAAAAATTTCTTAAGGTTACATCCCATCTTGTACACAAAGTGTGGTTTATTGCCTACTAACTCTTTCAGTTCATCATCCACCAATAATTTCCAATTATTTTCCATAATTTTCTTAATCTGGTATACGTGGGGACCATATTCAAGTACACAGGCACGTTGGTATTTCACTCCTGTGCCATTCACTTCTTTAATGTTACCACATATACCAGATTAAGAAATGTATGGAAAATAATTGGAAAACATTATTGGTGGATGATGAAGTGAAAGAGTTAGTAGACAATAAACCACACTTTGTGTACAAGATGGGATGTAATATTAAGAAACTTTTGGAGCGAAGAGGGATGAATAAAGAGGTGAATACAACTAATAGTAATAACAAATCGACCAGGAGATGTGGAAGTTGCAATCAGTGTTGTGTTATAGTGGAAGAAGGTGAAAGTATCTTAGATAATATAAAAAACACTAAAATAAGATTTAGGTAGAGTAATTGCAACATGAATTATGTGATTTATATGGCAAAGTGTAGTGCATGTCCTGGATACTATATAGGAAAGACAGAAAGACCTTTTAAAAAGCGGATATATGACCACCTTTATAGTATTAAGAAGAAGGATTGTAACAACGCACTGTATAGACATACAGAAAAGTATGGAGAATTACACAAATTTGGATTTGCCATATTAGAACACATAAAACATAATCCAAAAGGAGGTAATATGAAGGAAATCTTGGGGTTTAGAGAAGTATGGTGGCAATTGTATACAGATGCATCAACTCCACCAGGTATGAATGACTATATATCAATTAAACCTATATTAATTATAAGATTATAATGTGAAGCACAAGGGACGGAGTATTAGATTTATGCAGAATTTGCAGTGTTACTATTATTAGTACAGTATAAGTAAGAAAAGTTGTATTGTTAGAAATAATGGTATTTACAGCTATTTTATTAAGTAGGTTTGGTCGTATGAATTGTCGATATGTTTATAGAATTGTACAACAGTTATTTAATGTATATAAGTGTCTTTTATATAATCAATTTTTATATATATTATTTTATATGTATATTTTTTTTTTAGATTTTGTCATATTTTTGTATAACAAATATTTTTTCACATATTTAGAATGTTACGTATATATTAGGATTTAAATAGAGAATTATAACTTTAAATAGCAAGTAAAAAAATCTAGTATACATTTTTAGGCATATATATATACTTTCAGTATATTGTCTATCAATTAATTTTAAAAGTGTAACATAGGATAAATATACAAAGATATACATTTAGTGATATCACTTTAAGGGCAGACCATTTTTGAATTTTTGGCGCCTAAAAAGTTATTTAAATGTTTGTCACAGCTGGTAACATTGTTCTGATGAAGCCCACATACAGTGGGTGAAAGCGCTTAACCATTTGAACTTTGTTTAACTTGATGAAGTAAATTTTAGCTCGTTTTTAAATAAAACACATATCTACATGTGTTTGCACAGCATTTCCTCTGTGACAGTAATGTTACATTTATGGAGAGGCAAGAGGTTATTGTGGTGCTCAACGTTATATTCATTCAAACTCTATCAAGCCAATTCCAATCTGGAAGTGTTGTAAGTCGAATTATGACTACGTACATAAAACCTTATATTTCACTTTCCTTTTCTTCCTTTCTCTTTCCCCTTTTTTCCTCTTATCTTCCTTCTTGCCCTTTTATTTTTTTCCCTGTTCTCTACTCTTCCTCAGATCTCTTTTAGAGATGTGGAACAACTTTAACATTTGTGTTTAGGCAATTGTTATAACTCTTCAAACACCTTAAGCAAAATTTTTTAAACTCTTCACAGTGTATTCCACATCCATTTTTATGAAGTAACACAGTTTTGACAGCAATTCATTACATTTTCTAAAAATTACTATTTCATCAAGTACATCCATGGTAACAGAAATGAAGATGCGCCTTCATTACTAACCTTAGGGTCATAGTGTTAAGATTAAATATAACAAAACATTATACCTATTTTATCATAAGGAGAAACTGCAAGGAAAGGTAAAATTCATACAGTTTTCCTTCCTGTGGCTGTAGTTCAACATGTAATTGTTGTGTGATTTTACTATCATATACTTTATGCCACAAAAAAGGTGTAATAGATTAGAGGCTTTTTAGCCATTTTATAGACCTAAGTTGTAGTTATGTCTTAGTCTACTGTGGAGGGTAATGAAGAAACATTCAATGACAATATGGCCTTTACACAGCTGCAACCCAAAGCTATTTCTCGTGTTATAGTAACAAGAATTTGATTTATAGCTTCATAGATAGGCTCATAGATTAGTACTAGGCTAACTACCCTTGTGGGCCATTTTCACCCTAGCCAATTACCCCATGTGAGAATGAAACCCTGCACCTTATGTTTGTAAGGTAAACACCTTAACCATTATGCCAACCTCCCACCCTCGTTAAAGGCATGATAATCTAATATTTAGGGCCATACCTCTAATGAAGTACTCTGACTTCACTTTCCTGACATAAGAATGGAGATACCATATGTAGAGTGGTTGTTACTTTATGATACAAGACATTTGTTTATATAAACTCCTTCTTTCTAATCATGTAAGCTTTAATATCTTTTTAAATATTTTATTAGAATTGTCTCAGGTGTCATTCATCACATACTAATCTCCTACTTATGTTATTGTTTTTCACCGCACTCTACTATGAAACATATGTTTTATATTTTTCTCATTACAACATTCTTTTTTACTCTTATGCTTTGTAGTGTAACATGATACTTCGTGATTTAAACTATCTGTACTTGAGTTTTGAAAGATTGTGATTGTGGAGCTTTTCTCCCTGAGCCTCCACTGAAAATGGACACTTTCTGTCCTAGTTGGACTTCCTGGTAAACAAATGTCAAATAAAGAAAGAAATCCTACAATATTTATCTCGAACATGTAGGGTATATAGATCTTATCAGTGTCTTTTCTCCACTAATTGCAACATTAGAGCCTTTTTTCACATAGTAGATATTTAGTGATGGTTTCTAAAACATTAAATGGCTTTCTGTACATCAGCAGCCACAATTACAGCAGAAAAAGTTAAATGTGGTCATGATTATTAGCAGTCACTGAGTCTCAAGTATGCTTTTAGACTGCACCTGTGCCATGTTCCCATGCTGTGGTTTCCCTGTTTCTCAGTTTACCACAAGCAGATCAGAAATAGTTTTCCTGTACAGCACCAGTTGTTGCTATGTGAAAAGATGTGCTGCATATAGTTGAAAGCTGCAGAGCTCGACTGTGATACATTAATGCCAACAGCTTTGTGCAAAAAGCAGTTAACTGGTAACTTACATGATTTGAGAAGACAGGAGACTAGTTTTCTGCCCAGTATACTAATGCAAAGTTGTACCTTCAAGGCTTGATTATTTACCGATGGCTTAACATTTACTGCTTATACATAACTTTTCATAACATGATTGCAAGGCAAAACAACAACAACAAAAAAGATAATTGCAAAGCTGCATGTGATGGTAACCAAAGACAAAATTGGTATCTGCACTGCATTTTCCCATTTGCCAGTACTGAACAGTAATAAATTGGCCCAAATTTAAAACAGGTCAGCAGTGACTCGGAGAGGCACTGATATTTGCAGAACTTTGTTCTCTTCATATAATAGTTTCTGAAAGTATTTATTTCCTTGTTATCCCACTCAAAAGCAAGCACTGCAGATTTAAGACATTTTCTTTTGGTTGTACTGTATCCCATTTCAGATGAGCATTGTGTCTGACTGAATGAGAACTTCAGTCTTTATTGCGAAGCATCTTTTCCTCTGGCTCTTCTGGCCTTAGACAGGAAACCTCTGAGATGGGAGGCAACTGCTTTTTTCATTTGTTTTGAAGTTGACCAAGGTGGAAGATTGAAGATCTAACTTTAACTGTGTCTTGGGAGGAGTGAATTACCAACTCCTCTTGGTTTAAGTCATTTTGAGGCTTTTCTACAAGACTTTTCCTGATTTCCTCCTTGAGTTATTGCATGAGTCACCTTGGCTGATGTAGCGTGACTTTAATGCATGATTAGATGACAAGACCAACAAAGTCACTTTGGAGCTCCTCACTATTTTAGAGAACCTCAGAGTACTTCTGCCACTCATAAATGTTGTCATGTATAGATCTGGATATTCCACCTTTATCTTATACCAGGGACGTGTTGGTTGAACCTATCACCTTGTTGGGCTCTGATCTAGACCCTAGTACATAACAAGGTTCTCCTGTCCAATTCGTCTTCTTCCAACATGGAGCTGGTCAGGTGTCACAGCTTACAGGCTGTAAATTCAGGAACCATGCATGTACTATTAGACTAGCTCTTACAAATTGTCATTCAAGATGATACACACACAGTAATGTGATCTGTAACATGGCCATGAGTGGTGATCTGGATTCTCTTGCTCTTGTTTGTGTACATCTCTGGTCTGTTGCATGGTATGAACCATAATGTGATGGCATGGGAGAGAAACTGTTGTAAAATGTAATGGCTGTACTTTTTTCTTTCTGTCTTCAGACTTTAAGATATTTGTAAGCTATGTTTAATCTTTATGAAATCTGCAACAGAGATTGCACTGTGAATTACATTTGTAAGTGGCCTTCACAGTTGCAGTTGACAGCAGAATTGTATTTATACTTTCATGTAATATAGAAAAAATTATAAATCCTGTAACTTTATTTTTCAGTAATTGTAGGCAGTGCTTCTGACTTTGGAATTAACTCATTATTTATTGTAATTGCATAAGATACATTAAAAGGGGTCAGTCAGGAAAATGTGAGCCAAGAGCCAGGTGCAAGTATTAACAGCAACACTGAAATTTTGTGATCTGATGTTGTTATTCTTCGTTCATTCCTTACTGATGGGTAATCGGTTCCATCCTCGGAACCGAGCCGGCCAATATCAAGCTCACTTCAGCTAAAAACTCCTGAGCCAAGGTCCTACCCAGAATGCTCTGCTCCCTGTTACCCCAGAGTTCGTTTGCCACTCTCTCAGCTAAGTGTATAATTTTTTGAAAGTTTATATATTGTTATTACTCTAAATTTTTCTAAACCGTTTAGTCTAATATTTTCCTACCCTATTGCACACTTTAGTCCCTCTCCCTTTAGTCTTTTCCCTTTATTACCCTCTTTTCTTACCTTGTGGTAATTCTCCATGTCTCCTTTATCGATACTGGCACCGGAGTTCCCGGTGCAGACAACTACAGTTCCAACAGTTCTGTCGCAACCCCTAATGGCACTGTCAGTACAGGTTTAGTTCCCTTCGGCACAGTTGGTACAGTCACCTTCGGCTCCAAGCATGACTCTTCTGTACTCCACGGTGCAGACATTTTTGGCACCGACATGTACTTCTGTGCAGTCCTTTTCGAAACCGTCCTTATTACCGGTGCAGACACTTTCCACTACAGCACCGTACCCTTCAAGGCAGACCTTTGCCTTTATGGTGCAGACACCTTCAACTAGTACAGCGCTGACATCTTTGGCGCAGACTTTTTCCACACCGTTTTCTTCGATGCAGACTTCTTCTGCTCCAAGCTCTGCACCTATTGAATTAGCAAGGACCAAATAGTCCCCTTCACTGGATCCTTTTGATAGACAGTATAGTCCTTTCCTAGAAAGGCCAGAATCACCATCAGCTTTCTCCATGAGGTCAACCAAGAGTCTTTCTGAACAGGATGTGTTGCGGCTTGTTGATCAGTTGCTTGTAGCCAGAGGTCTCTCTCAACCATCGAAGTCCATGTTCCCTTATTCAGGTAAGCGTATATTGCCTCAAACCCCAACGTATACTCCTCCTTCGACTTCCACTCAAGTCTTGAAGCCTATTACTTTGATAGCAGCTTCCCTCCCTCAGACTCCAATAGTGGATCTCACTTTGGAACCAGAGTTGTCCTTGTGGCCTTCGATGCACTGGGCATTGGGCTCTTCTCAGGCCAGTGGCTGTGCCATTGGGGAGGGCATTCCTGGCTCCATGCTGATTTTTTTTCTATGGCACCTTCCAGGGATCCTCTCTGTCTCTTACGGTTTGCAATCCTCTTGAGACTCCTGGTCTGGGGGTGGGCTTGTCGGGGCAGGGTATGACCCCGGTTCCAAGGTTGTCGTGCTCGGTTCCGGGCTCCCATTCCTCCTTGGGCAGGCCAGCCTTCCAGGCCATGGAGAGGGTACTTGCCTCCGCTGGCAAAGCTCATTTGTTGGAGTCCTGTCCCCCCTCTGTGAAGCAACTGCCACAAGCTTCAACTGCTGGACACCGGGCACAAGAGCCTCAGATTTCATCTCCTCAGAAGACCCCCCGTCTTTGCAGTCTTCCCCAGAACTTCCCACTGAGGAAGTACCCCGCAAAGCATCATGTAAGAGGAAACACATGGACTCCACCAAGGAGTCCTTGACTGAAGATATGGATTTTGATGACGGGGAAGGGTCCCCACAGTCACCCTCTGATGAGGTGTCCTTTGGTGACATCCTTGAGATCTTTAGACTGAGGGGTGACTGGAAGCCCTCTAATCCTTCCTCTGAGGAATCCGTATTCCTGCAGGTTTTTCTTGCCCAGCCCCCTTCCCCTTGGGGTCACCTCGCCTGCCAATGAGCTTGTCCAGCTCATTGCGCAGCGTGCATGGAATGCTCCTGACACCATGGAAGCGATACCCAAAAGATCAGATAAAATACTATTATCCCCCAGCTGAGCACCTCCATTGGTCATGAGTTCTTCCAGTAGATGCTATGGTGGTGGCAGCTGCTACTAAGAAGGATTTGGCAGAAGAGAGACAAACTGTCCATCCACCCAACAAGGAGTTCCGGCCTATTGACAGATTAGGGAGACTTGCATTTACTTCATCGACCTTCGCCGTAAGGTCTTTGAATTATTTGGCACATTTTACCAGGCTTCAGCGAGATCTTATTAACCAGTTCTCTGAAACCTTGGCAGGAGCTGTTTATGACGAAGTCCATGATAATGTGGCTTCTCAGATATCCACCCTAGAGTCCATTTCCAACTCTTCAATGCATCTTATTTTTCATGCAATGGAAGGGGAGGCTAGAGCAGCAGGCGCAGGTATAGTCGCCAGACAACATGCTTGGATGCACCTTTGCGACTTTGCGGACTCCTTTAAGGCTTCCTTCATGAATGCCCCCATAGAGATCACTTCTTTGTTTGGCCCTAAAGTCAAGGATACGCTGGCAAGGTGTGAACAAGATGGTAAGACCCTGTCTGCTGTTGGTGTCAAACACTCCACTCATCAGCGATTCTACTCCAGAAATCAGAGAAGCGGAAAGATCTGGCACAAGAATTCACAGGGTTCTTTCCAGGATGCACATGCTGAATTCTCCTCTAGAGGCAGAGGGGGAAACTCCAGTGGAAGATGCTCCTTTTAGGACAGAGGAGGTCTGCGAAACCAGGGTTCCAGAGATTCTTTCTCTGGACAAACCCTATCAGCGCTCCTGAAGTGCTGCCCGACTGCTCACCTCTGGAAGCAGTCGGGGGTCATTTCCCCTTGTACCTCACTGCCTGGCAAAAGATAACAACTGACTCTTGGGTACAATGGATTATATCCAGAAGCTATCACATCCCCTTTCATCTTTGCCCAGTCTCATCAAGAATATTACCCGATGTTCCACCCAGTCAGAGGGAAACAGCAGCACACGAAATCCAAAAGCTGCTACAAAAAAATCATCCAGATGGTTCCCCCCAGACCAGATAGGATCCGGTTTTACTCAAGGTTCTTTTTAGTGCCAGAAAAGACAGGGGACTGGAGACCAATTTTGCATCTCAGTACACTAAACAAATTTGTAAAAACAGAGAAATTCCAGATGGCACGGTTCAGTCTATCCTCTCTTCTGGAAGAAGACAATTGGATGTGCTCTGTAGATGTTCAAGATGCATATTGCCACATAAAAATGGACAAATGCTCAAGAAGATACCTCTGCTTCCGTATAGGAGCCAGTCACTACTAGTTTCATGCCCAGCCCTTCAGTCTCTCTACAGCCCCCAGAATGTTCACAAAATGCATGGCAGTGGTTATTGCTCACTTGCGACTTTAAGGATTCCAGTTGTTTCCATATATAGACTGGCTCCTCACCGCCCCCACCAAGCATCTACTGGAAGAAGCCCTGAAGTATACAGTCTTAACAGCTCGAAGCCTGGGAATCACTGTAAACTGGGAGAAATCCAACACAACCCCAATCAGTCTTTGGAATTTATAGGGGTACTGTTGGACACGAGAAATTGCACAGCATCTTTTCCAGAACAGAAACTTCAGAGAATAAGACAAGTTCAACCGCTGCTCTGTCATCACAAATCCCCAGCTCGATCTATATTCCAACAATTGGGGTCAGTGGCAGCCTCGATTACCATTTGTTCCTCTAGCCAGATTCCACGAGACGTCTTAAGTGGCTACTTCTCACTCAGTGGTACCCTCAACAACATCCGTTCTTTTTTCAAATAAGTGTAACTCAGAGATGCAAGCAAGATTTACTCTGGTGGGCGTCTCAAAATCCCCAGCAGTGGTCTCACCCTTTCAACTCCCATTAACCGATAGCCACGGTGACCATGGATGCCTCCCTGATGGGGTGGGGGGCTATGTCAGGGAAACTCAGTCCAAGGCACCTGGTCGGAGACAGAGGCCCTTTTTCATATCAGTGTCCTGGAACTGAGGGTTAGCATTTGAAGCATTTCACTCCACCCTTCTGTCAGGGGCTATTGTGATCCAATCAGACAACATGTCAGTGGTCTGGTACATCAACAAACAAGGGGGCACCAGAGCTTACCCATTATGCCAAGAGGCCTTGAGAATATGGCAATGGGTAATAGCTCACAACTGCTTTCTGATTGCAATGCACATTCCTGGGAGCTCTAATGTGATAGCAAACAAATTGACCAGGTGCATTTTACAGCCTCACGAGTGGTCCCTCAATCCTCTGATTGCGGCACAAATCTTCAACCTCTGGGACCAGCCTTGCTGTGGCCTATTTGCTTCCCCAACCAACTACAAGTGCAGCAACTACTTTGCCCTGATCCTCCCTCGGGGACAGTCACCAAGGGATGCTGTAGACCATGTTTGGCTTTCGGGTCTGCTTTATGCTTATCCTCCCCCCCTCATTTCCCAATTTCTAAAGAAGTCACAACAGTTGAAGAGCAAAGTGATCCTCATTGCTCCATATTGGCCTTGAAAAGTCTGGTTTCTCTTTCTCTGGCTTTACCTGCTAGATCAACCATGAATCCTCAACCCATCCCCAACGCTGATCTCCCATCCGCAGGGTCTGATTCACCCCAATCTAGCAACCCTGAAACTGACAACTTGGTTTCTCCACTTTCAGTGATTGCCATGCATGAAAACTTTTCGTCCCCTGTGCGTAATATTCTTATTGCATCTCATAAATCGTCTGCCAGACTAATCTGTCTTAAAAAATGGAAAAGGTTCTCTCTATGGGTAGCAAATAAACAATTAGAACCCTTATCAGCCCCAGTCTCCATGGTATTGGATTACTTATCACATCTTTTCCATTCTGGGGTGTCTGCCTCTACTATCCGTGTACATTTAGCTGCCATCTCAAATTTTCATATTCATTTTCTAGATTCTTCACTTATGTCTCACAGACTCGGGAAGACTTTCTTGAAAGAGGTTATCCACCTAAAACTTCCCTTTAGAGAACATCTACAACCTTGGGATTTGGTTTTGGTTCTGTAAGCTCTAACAGCTTCCCCCTTTGAACCTGCTTCTTCATGTGATGTAAAATATCTCACTTGGAAAACTTTGTTTTTGATTGTAATCACATCGGCCAGGCGATTGTCAGAACTCCAAGCCTTATGCATCAAACCTCCCTATCTTATCGTCCATAAGGATAGGGTATCACTGAGAACTAATTCTACCTTTTTACCAAAAGTGTCATAGTGATTTATCAGTCAGTCTACTGACCTTCCAGAGTTCTTTCCTAACCATTCTAACAAAGGAGAGTATTCCCTGCACTCCTTGGATGTTCATAGACAATTACGATTTTATCTGGACAGAACAAAATTTACTCGTAAATCAGACCAACTGTTTCTGGCTTTTTCTGGACCCAGACAGGGTCATCCTGTATCAAAGTTACATTAGCTTCATGGTTGAGAAATTGTATAACCTTTATCTACAACAAAAACAATCTCACCTTGCCTCACAGAGTGAAAGCACATTCTACAAGGTCTATGGCAACTTTATCAGCTTTCCATGCTAAGGCTTCCCTCAATGATATTTGCTCAGCTGCAACTTGGGCCAAACCTCATACCTTTATTCTTCATTACAAATTGGACTTGGTCTCCAGAGGTAGAGCTTCCTTTGGCTCCATGGTGCTCAGGAATGTCCTTCCATGAGGGCCAACCAGGAATACAGGTAGCTGAGGGGTCTGTCCCATCAGTAAGAAATGAACAAAGATTAACAACATCAGGTAAAGAAGTTATGTCTTACCATGGGTCTATATTATAAACCCGAAAGACGAATTCAGCGAATCTGAGTTCATCGACACATAAAGGTCAATGACTGAAATGAGCGAACACCGTAAATGCCAAAAGAGAGAACGCCGAACATGATACCGGAAGCAACAGCACCATACAGGTAAGATAAAACCCAACCCAAAAAACCTAAAGTAAAACACTTTTAAAACGTTTTTGCAGGGGCCCCCTGCACCCCCACACCCCCCTACTTAAATATACCAACTCTGAGACCACACTACAGTGGGGAAAAGGATTTACTTCCTCATCCCCATGATCACCCTGCTGGGCGAGGAAATCCATTCGGCGTCTCCCTTTCAGCATTTAGGGTGTTCACTCATTTCGTACATCGACCTTTATGTGTCGATGTACACAGATTCGCTGAATTCGTCTTTCGGATTTCTGATATAGACCCCTTACCATAACGTTTCATCTGTGTTGTTGATCTTCGTTCATTCATTACTTCCCACCCTCTGTCCCCATCCGGAGGTTCTTGTTTAATCTCATGTACTCCTTTCTTGTAGGTCTGCTATGACCAGAGGTAGCCTCTACTTTTATCTATCAACTTGCAAACTCGATCTGAGGTAACAGGGAGCAGAGCCCTTTGTACTGGTTTTCTAATGTGTGAGAAAATTGAATTACTACTGGTTCCTGTAAGAAAAATAAGCTAAAATATTTTGAGCTGAAAGAAGTACATAAATACGTCAGTCCTGCTTTAGATGTTGATGTGTTAACATCTGTGTAAGTTGCAGTTGTGCATTCTGCCTGTATAGTAACTGAGCTCAATTAAGGTTTCAGTATTCTTTTGCTTAATTCAGTTTATCTAGTATGAGTTAGAGCTTTCTTTTTATGTATTATGTGTGTATAGTTAATTCTTTTCTGTTTATTTATTTTCAGTTTAGTTACCAGGGTAGAGCACTGATCAGAGCATGACCAATTACAGGCTCAACCTGAGCTACGCCAAAAGTAGTAGCAACAGAAATATAACAATACATCCAGTAGTGTTGCACAAAAGTAATATAAATTGGTCAAAAAAGAGAGATACTGTGTAGAAATTTTACATCATGTTAAGGTGTACATTTTAGAAGCAGAAAAGTGGAATTGGAGAAGTAGCAGAATAAGAATACGAAGCAGGATTAGCCTTTGAAATCGTAGGTGGTAACACAGTTCAGAGGACAAAGCAGGAGATAAGTAATGGTAAAGACACATAGTCCAGGGAGATATAGGGAATGAGAAAGGCAAATGTTGCAAGATAACAGTGAGGAAGGAGAAATAGAAGCTAGGTACATATTTACAGGGGTAAACAAGAGCGTAAATGAGGTGACATGCTATAGAATTAATCTAGTGCAGAGTAATGTTAAGTAATATGTCCTGCAGTTCTGGCATTTGAATTTGTATTGCTCAAACAGATAACGTTTGAGTTGGGGCCTGAACATAACATTGTTAGTATGTTCAGAGAGGTAGTGTGAAAGGGATTGCTACAATTTTGGAACAAGTACAGAGAAACTGGAGTCAGAGCTATGTAGGGTAGTAGATGAGGGTTGCAGAGTAGGGCCTACTGGACCTTGACTTCTGAGGTTGGGTTTTGATTGTTAATAAGTTTCATTGCAAGCTGAGAAGGAGCATTTTGGTGAAGTAATTTGAAGACTTGCGAGCCCAGAAGTATTTTGGATCTGGCTTGTACAGAGAATCAGTTTCCCTTAGAAAAAGTAAGGCAGTAGTGGTCAAAGCAAAGGAAATTGTTGATGAAGCAGCATATTTTGTTAGAAAAGGTCTGTGGCATTGATATATTTTTGCTAGAGGAGGTGGCAAACAAGGGTAACCCATACTCAAGTTGTACAAGCAGGACACCTTTCTCAGTGGCTGCCCTAGCTGGTGATTAAATGACTTGAGGTATTTTTTGAGCTCACAAAAGGAGGGAGATGATTTTAGGTATAAGTTTTTGAGTATGCTTCTGAAAGTTGAGATTAGTTGAGCCAAATGCCTAGGTGTCTCAGTGAAGTGATGGTGATGAAATTGTTGTTGTGCTGGATAAAAATCTTAAGAAAACTGGAAAATGTGGAAAGTCTTTTCTTAGTACCAAAGACCATAATCTTGATTTGGGGGGCATTAAGGAGAAGTGTGTTTGATGCGAGCCAGTGGTTCTGTTCCAGAAAGCCAGTTTGCAGTTTGGCTTGATTACCTATTGTGCTGAACCGGATCTGCAGATCACCATATCATCAGCTGGGGTAGGCCAAGGGGGTAACTTATTTATAAAAGTGGAAAAGAGTATTGGGGCAAGTATTTACTCCTCTGGTACTCCTGAATGTGTGTAGACAGTATTTGACAGAAAAGAGCCAATCTTCTTAGTAAAGGATCTGTTCGTAAGGAAGTCTTTGAAGCACTATGTAGCTTCAGTGCTGATGGCAGTGTCTAGGAGTTGGTCTAGTAATACTGAGTGGTCCACCATAGCAGAAGCTTGGGTCAGGTCAGTGAAAATGGCACCAGTAGGATTTCCTTTATCCATGTCGGTGAGTCATCAGATATTGTTTAGCTTGCAGTCCGTGTACTCCTGCGTACCCGGGAGACATGTTTGTTGGCAAGTAAATTTGTATCTTTTCAGATATGAGATAAGTTGGTTACAGGTTAGTTTTTCAAGTATTTTGTCAAGGGTATGAAGTATGGAGATAGCCTGGTAGTGGCTAATGGGGGGGGGGGGGGGGTTGGGTCTTTACGAACAAGTCTGATGATGGCTGACTTCCATATTATGGGCATGGTGTCAGTGGTGTGGGTAAGGTTAAAGATATGTTATGGTAGGGGAGGTGACAATGTAGTCTATTTAGTGATAAACAAAATCAAGAGGACAGGTTGTCAGGTACCGATGGAGAGCCATTGGGTATCTATTTAAGTAATGGAGTAATTTACATGGCAGTGATTTTGGGACAGTAGAATGGGGGAAGGTAATCAGTAAGGCTGGGCTGTATTTGGGAAGGAGAGAAAGGAATATTGTACATGGGGGGATGTTGAAGAATTCTTTCAGGAAGTCAGAAGGTGTGGGGATGCCAGTATAATGGGTAATATTTTCTTGTGAAGAAAGTTCATTTTTTGTTGGAGCTCTCCCAGAGATGTTACTTTAAACCAAAATTGTCGTGGAGAATGTAGGGGTGTGGTTTATTTAGATTTGTAGTATTTGGTTTTGTGCCTACAGATTTCTTGGATGTATTTCCTTAGAGCACCTGTAGCATTTCAATATTATTGGGTTATCTCACTGAGGTAACCTGATGTCCATCTGGCGTACCAAAGCCAAAACCTTCATATGTCCAATGTGTGGCCTAAGCTTGTGGACGTAGACGTATATAAGTGGGTGTAGGCACATAAGCTCCTCAGACTATCTTGCAACCAGTCCAAATGCAGGATCTTTGCTCCCATTGGACTGTTCTCCACATTATCATTGGCTGCTTCTATTACCTTCACATATCCAGGTAAGTGCCCCATTGCGGGACCGTCTTTTTCTCCTGTCTTTCAAATAAAGATTTGTTAAGGCTAGCTAAAGGAGGCAAGTGTAACTGTGGTAAGAAAATGTCTTATAAGGACCTCCATTCCTGGTGCTAATTTTGTCTAGGAGCTGAACACGATTACAGAAACTGTCATATCTGTCAGTCGTTTTCTCCTAAAACCTTCCTAACTCATATTTCTTCATTAAACACATACTTAGAAACCTAATGTCTAAAGCACCTTACCCAAACAAAAACTTCAGAAACCAAGCCCTCAGATATCCCTCTCACACCAAAAAAAAAAGTTCAGTTCAAAGAGATTAGATCTGAACCATCTGCTGCCCAATCGGATTTGTATGCATCCATTGAGATGCTGCAAGAATCAATTGTATGTCCTATTCTTTTTCTGGCAACTGCTACCATGACCCCACCAGAGGCCAGTGTGGTGTCTGACACTTGCATGTCTGATGAAACTGCTCATATTGATACATTTGAGAAGGAGGAAGAAAGGGTGACTGTTTCAGAGAAGACTGGCATGCACTCCTTAAATCCATATGAGGGAAGGGGTGCCCAGAACTTTGATTGAGGTCCACCAGGGTTCTGACTTGCCAGTCTATGCGAGGACATACTTCATCCCTAAGAAAAAGAAACAGAAATGGTCTCAGGAAAAGGAATCTGTGGAGTTCTCACAAGGCCTATATAATGCCATCTTGTCTTTAAAGCTCCCTTCATTCTTTTCTTCTCCTTCACTCCACCCCCAGAAGAGACAACATGAATCTGAGGAGCAAGAGGAAGAATCTGATTTTAGCAAAGATTCCTTAGCATATTCTCCATGGATCCATTCTCCTGATGATCTTGCTTCTGATGATGAGGAAACCTAGCCCCCTGACTCTCCAAATAAGGAAATCTCCTTTTGGGAAACTAACTAAAATGATGCAACACTGATGGAAATCCAAACAGCACCTAATAAGTCTGATAGGTTTTATAAGTTACCCGAGGGCCTTAGATTTATGTACAAAAATCCTGTAGCAGATCCTTTTGCCTTTTCCATTTCTACAGACTGCAGTTAACGTTTTGCCTTCTGACAGGAATATAGAAGTATGGTAATAAGGTTAATACCTCTATCACTCTTGCCTTCAGAACTGTAAATTACCTGACTCAAATGACAAAATCTTTTGTCCATTTTATGGGATTTAAATAAGACCATATTTAACCTCGTGGCTTCTGATACTAAGCAGAAAGCCATTTCTATTCTGGGAGCAAGCTACACACTTTGCAAGGTATTCCATTAAAGGCAGTTATGATACTGCAGAGACATCTTCCAGGGCTGCTGATATTGAATCAGTGATTAGACTGTTTGTTTGACTTCACCTACAGTCCCTCCCTGAGGATAGTAAGACCAAGCACTTGGATTCCCCTCTACACGGGAAACTTTTATTTAGAACTTCTGCAGCTGAACCGAATGATCTTCTTATCTAGGCTACCTCTTAGGACACCCTATGTCTGCATCTCAGTTTCACAGTCTCACTTCTAGAAAGACTGGGATTCACTCTTAATTTCCAGAAGCCTTTTTAAACCCCTCCTGGGATCTCTCTATCCCTAGGTTGCTAACTGGATACATGGCTGATGACTACTTGTCTTCCATAAGAGAATGGTCGGTCCTTTCTTCCCCTTAATTTTACCTCTGCAATGGAGATTCTAAAAGAACCCTAGAATACATGGCAACAACCATTCCTATGGTACTATTTGCCAAGCTGCACATGAGAAAGATCCAGTGGGACCTGTTATCTCTTTGGTCTCAACACTGTCATCCACTGGGCTTTTAAATCCCTCTTATGAAGAAAGAGCTACAGTGTTGAATTTCCCAGATACAACTAAATCTAGGCCTTCCTTTCTTCCCACCCACTCATAAGAACTACATGCAGATTCATCAGATTTGGCTGGGAGAGCTTAGACAGGGTCATCATCAGTTCAGGGCCAGTGGTCCCCCAGAGAGATGATTGAGCACATCAGTGATAAAGAAATGAGGGCTCTTATTCAAGCTGTGTTTTCTCATATGTGGAATGACCCAGGCCCTCTCAGGACTTTCATAGACTACATCACAGTAATGTGTTATATCAACAAATAGGAGGAGAACCAAGTCCTACCAGCTATGCAGGCTAGCTCTTCTGGCATGGTCTCAGGTTATAAAGGCAAATCTTTCCCTTCAGCTGTTTTTCATCAAACAAATATTCTTGCAGATTCTCTAAGCAGGTCCATGAAGACCCTCACAAATGATTCCAGAGAGTTCTTTCCAAATATATTCCACAGATGGGGTATTCCTCATATAGTTTTGTTGGCCACCACTCAGAACAGACAGCTCAAGCAATTTTGCTTCAGGACTCTTTGTCTCTGTGCCTGGAGGATGGATGTCATATCTTTCTGTGCCTGGAGGATGGATGTCATATCTTTCTGCTGGAAAGGGAAGTACCTATATGTCTTCCCACTCTAATCCTGAAGGTTCTTCTGAAGATCCAACAGGACAGACTAGAAATCTTGCTGATGACTCCCTTCTGGCCCAGGTAACACTGGTTCCCCCCTTCAACTAGGTAGAGACCATTATCATAAGTTCCCCTGCAAAGTGAACTTACACATTAAAAGGGCTTTCTGCTTCATCTCCAGCTTACAGGTTCTTGACTTAACACTTGGATGATAGAATTTTAAACCCTTTCAGAAACCAGTTTCATGCTTCAGGCAGTCCATCAGGCGAGAAAAACTACCACTAGAAAATCTTACATATTTAAATGGGAAAGATTTTCTATCTGGTGTCATGAAAAGAAGACTCCCATTCAGGTGGGGGTCCCCACAATTTAGTCCTCTTTATGAGAGCTACTCAAAACTGGACTTGCATGTTCTTCTGTAAAGGCACACCTATTTGCCATTTTAGCCTGCATGCCACTTAATTCCCCCTTACTCTCAAGAGTCAAAGTCTGCCAGTTTCTAAAGTGAGTCTTTCACTTGAATCTGTTTAGGAAGGCTATCTCCCATCAAGATCTCAATTTCATTTTGGAAAAACTTACTTTGCTCCCTTTGAATCATTGACTTCTACATTTTTGTTCTTGGAAAACCATTTTATTTGTGGCCCTTACTTCTGCCAGAAGAGTTTGAGTTTCAAGCTGTTATGGCTCTTACTCCCTTGCTTATTTTCGATAAGGATGGGGTCTCTCCTCAGGCTATCCCTTCTTTTACACTCAAGATGGTCAATGAATTGTCTTTTAGTCAGGCTGTACGACTACCTGTCTTCTTCTCAACCCCATAGGACAGAGGTGAGAGGCTTTTGCACTCCTTGGATGTCTACAGGCAACTAAGATTCTAACTGGATAAGACTAAAGACATTAGGAAAACATACCTGCTATTTTGTCTTCCTTCAGGAAGGCACATTGGGCAATCCATTCTCAAAGTAGACAGTTTCCAAATGGATCTCAAAATTCACTTCTTTCTGCTACTTTTGTCATGGCAAGTCCTTGTCTTCACCTGTGGAAACACACTCAACCAGGGCAATATTGTCCGCTTTCTACAAGGGCATTGACTCCAGAGGTATTCTGGAAGCAGCCATCTGCTTCTCTGTACATGTCTTCACCAAACACTACAGAGTAGACACCTTTTCTACCTCAAGGACTTCTTTTGTCAGATATGTACTACTTGGATTGGTAGACAGCTCTCTGGTCTCCTGTCTGTCAACCCTAAACAACTTCTAAGTTTGGGAATCACCCTATAGTACTGGAATACTGCAACAATGCTCTAAGGAAGGACATAATACAGTTGTTTAAGAACTTAACCTAAAAGTACATGTCATACCGATCACTATTGCAGTATTGCGGCACTCCCTCCTTTCTCCTTGCTGTTTGTACTTATACCCTATGGACTAAGGTGGGAGCAGTTCCTTCTCCCCTCATGTTTGTTGATCCTATATTTTCTTCTATTACTCAGGCATTTTCAGGGTCTCCTGGTTCTAATAGTCTGATCATCTTATGCTATTATGTTCACTTACATATCCGTGCACCTATGGGTTTATGCCATATGCTGGATGTTCAGGTGTATGGAAGGTTTTGGCTTTGGTAAACTGGCCAAACATCAGGTTACCTCAGTGAAATAACACAATAGTATTGGAATACTGCAACAGTGATTAGAATGATATCTACTGTTATGGTAAGATCTTACACAACTATACTTTTGATGATTTTTCATAAGCTGATGTAGTGTCCTCTATTTTTGGTTGAAGGATGTTATTTCCAGTTTTTCCAGGCTTCATCTAGGGCCTACATTAAAGTTTTCAATTATTTGGTGAGCTGTTCAGTGTGGGTGTGTTTAAATAGTCTGAAGACTGTTCAAACACGTCCACACTGGAGACTTTCAGTGTCCTGAAGAGTTAGGAGAAGTTGATACGATTGATTGATGGCAATGTTGGAGTCAGACAGAGTATGGGTGGATAAATGGCTTGCAGTCTGGGCAGTTTGTGTGGACACTTTGCTATAAAGGAGGCCATCTTTGGAGGGTGTTTTAATTTCAAGTTTTATATGTAGAATGTTACGGGACAGTGGTTATGGAGGATAGGTGAGTGGGTGGAGGCTGAGATGATGTTGGAAGGGTGGGAGGTTATACCGAGGTCTAGAAGTGACTGGTACTTTTTTTTAGATTAGGTCTGGTTGGCTGAGTTACTAGTTCTCCTATGCAGAGGAGTAATATATATATAATATTTAAAGACATTTTAACCAGTTTAAAGAGAAATTGAAGGTATGATAGTATAATACAAGCAGGAGTTGTAATACAAAGTGAGAAAATCAGGGTTATAATGTATTTAGGAAGAGAATCAGGGGAGAGAAATTGATTGAAGTAATGAAGTGAGTGAAGAAGGCAGAGCAAAGAGGTACAAGGTATGAATAGGTACTTGTTAATATTTAGGGATATAGTTTATCCTGGGGTTGAACAAGAACAGAGCTAGATTTTGGCTAGGAAGACCTTCAGAGTATTTTTTGTAGGAATGTGAGGAAGGTATTGACATGATGGAAACAGGCAAGGAGTTCCAGGCCTTAGCAACATGGTATGAGTACAGACCATGCCAAGCAGATTTTATAGGTTTGTGGTCTTCAGATCATAATGCCTGATTCGAAACATGGTTGCACAGAATGGCATTAAGTGCTGGGCAAGCAAATGGATACTGCATAATTTTTATAGGTGGTAAGAAACTGTGTATGTGTTAGTTGATGGGGTAGTTCTAACCAGTTTAGGCTTTTTAGTGTTATACAGTAGTTGGTTCTGAAAGAGATATTTGCTGTAAATTTAGACACTTTATTATAGCATTGTTCAAGTTTTGATTTTTGTGATGCCTGGAGTTTAGTAAGGATGGGAGCACCATGAAGTAGTGAGGGGAGGAGATGATTAGTGACAAGTGTAGTTTCAAATGGGTTGATGAGAAAGTTTTTTGCTCTGTAACGCATCCCTAGTTTTTGGTGAGTTTTTATGCAGTTTTGTATATGTGGGTCAAATGTAAGAGCATCATCCACTATCATCACTAATAATTTGCTATGAAAAGTAACTTCAGTGGTTAAATTATTAAAAGAGAGGATTTTAAAGTTTTTTTTATGAGAGGGGGATTTGAGGGGAAAAGTTAGTTTTTTTTTTTTTAGGGGGTGAGCATGAGTTATGAGTTACAAATCCATGTATCGGTAGCTGTTAAAGCTTGTGCATATGAGTATGTCATCATCTGCATATTGCTTTAGCGAGGCCTGTTGTGTGGATATGTGGAGGATATTGAAGAGAATGTTAAAGAATAAGGGACCAAAGATCTAAGGATAGAGCCTTTTTGTACACTGGTGGTGCCTGAGAAGTGTGAAGAGATTGCCATTTTACTGACTGATACCGACCGGACAGGAACCTTTTGCACCATAGAAGAGTGCATTTGAAGTACAAGTTTGCTGTGACAAACCATGTTGAAGGTTTTAGACAAGTTTAGAAATAAGGAGGAGACTAGTTTGCCATTATCTCTATCTTTATTGATAATATCTATAAAGGTTAGAAGTGCAGTGTTAGTACTGTGGGACTAATGGAAGCCATGTTGTGTTGGGAATAGAGGTTCTTCCTGCAGGAGATAATTTAGCAATTGATTTGAATACATTTTTTAATTATTTTGCAGACAGAGGAATAAGATTGCTATTGGTCTAAAGTTAGTGTTGTCTATTGCATTTCCTCCCTTGTGTAGAAGGATAATGTATAATTTTTTTCCAGAGAGGGGGAGCCTGGGGTTTCTCAATTGACCTATTTATAAGGATTGAGACAGGATAGACAATTCTATTGGGTACTGTTTTAAAGTACTGGCTTGGAAGGTCATCAGCTGAAGTAGAGCATGGTTTGAGTGTAAGGTTTGAAGGTGAAAGTTTATCTTATGATATGTGGCTGTTATGCAGGGTTGGGATTAGGCATTGGGGAATCCCTGGTTAGAAACGTAGTATCAATGAAATAAGAGTTTAATTCTGTTCCATTTTTAAGTGGTGAGTTATTGGGAGAGGGGTTAGGGTTGAATTTTCGGGTGGGATGTAAGATTTCTTCAATGGCTGACCATAATTTTTTTGGGTTGCGTTTACAAATGTTCTGAATTTCATTATACCATAGATTTTTGTCTTCACTTATCTGCCTTTTAGTACAATTGCAGAGCATTCTGTTTTGAGATACTGCGGTGTTTTATATTTTTGCCATTCTTTTTATGCCTTTTCTCTATCCTGCAATGGCATTCTACTCTGCATAGCCAAATTGCATTACTTGTTTTTAGTCTCTTTCTTCTAAGAGGGTGGCCGCGGTGGGGCAGCAGCTAGCGTTGCTGCCTCACATCAAGAGGTTCTTCGGTTCGATCCTCGGCTGGGGTGCCTTCTGTGCAGATTCTGCTTGTCCTCCCTGTGGTTGCGTGGGTTTCTTCTGGGTGCTCCGGTTTCCTCCCACATCCCAAAGACATGCTGTAGGTGGATTGGACACACTAAATTGTCCCTAGGCTTGCATGTGTGTGCCTTCTGTGGAAGGTTGGGTGCCGGGCTGGCAACTCAACACCGTAAAACCCCACTGCCAATCATGAGCGGACAGGTGATCTGCTGTGGTGACCCCTAACCGGGAAAAGCCAAAAGAAGAAGAAAAATCTCTTTCCTCTAGGAGGTGCAATGCTATTTAGGATATTTAGGAAAGGTGTATTGAATTCATTTACAGCATAATCTAATGGAAGGATTTTTAAGATGTTCCAGTAATAGATGATAGGGTAGTAATGAATATTTCTGGATTAAACTTGGACAGGTTGTATATCATTTTATAAACATGCTGTTTAAATGGGTACATGAGATGTCTAGATGAATAGATTGTCAGATGGTCACACAGAGTGTCTAACATTGTACTTGTGGTGGTGAATTAGAGTCTGATAGTAGGGTCCAGTCTAATAAGGAATTTGATGTATTTTTGTAAAGTGTATGGCTATTAATTACTTCTGTTAAACCGTATAGGTTCATGCTAGATATAAGGGAGTTAGAGGTTATGCCCAACAAACTGATATTGACATCACCTACTAGTATTTTTTTCTTGTGGAATTGTTATGGATATACATTGTAAGATAGCTTCCTGTGTAGCTGTACTGTCACCAGGAGGGATGTAAAGGGCAGTAATACATATTTGTATTTGTTTATTTTGAAGAATGTAATAAGAAACACTGCTGAACTGAATTTTGGTATTGGTTTGCTGTAGGTGGAAAGTGGCAGTTAGGAAATATTAAAGCAACCAACTTTCTTCTTTATATGGTCATTACAGATATTATAGCTGGAGGGGAGGTTTAATTTCATTGTTGTGTATGCTAAATTTAAGCCAAGTTTCAGTTACAGTGAGAATATCAGACTTGTGTTGGGTAATCATGTGCTTCAGTAGTTTTAACTCTTATGCTTCTAATATTTATAGCAGCAAAAGTTAGGTTACCAGGGTTGGCTGTTGTGGGGTTTGAGTTGCATTAGGAAGGGAATTGTCTTGATGTTGGTTACGATAGATGGTGTCAGGATTAGGGTGTATGTCTCCTCCTAGGAGAATTTTAGTGCATTGGGGTATTACTGATTCTTTTTTTCAGAGAGTATTTTCCACTTAATTTTATTTTGATTTGAGTTGAAACTGAGTTAACTGGTCAGTATTTGAAGTAAAGTTAAGGGGCATCATTAAACAGGTTTGGTGCAGTGTGTGTAGAGTTTATGGAGGAAGTATGGATAGGTGGTTTGGACAGAGATAGAGAGATGTGAGCTAGTATTACGTCATGTTAGGATGAGAGATGACTCAGTCAGAGGAGAATAGAGGATAAGCTGAAGAGTATCATAATTAAGTAAAGGGATCTGTAGTTTACTGATGGCAGGTAGTAGGGAAGTAGGAATCAAGAAAGAAGCAAGAAGTTGCAGGGCTGTAGGATACTTAGTGGTGGTGGACTCTGAAAGTTGGTCAAAGGTAGATAGCAATGAAGTATTTCTTATGAAGGAAGAGAGTTAGGTTGTCTTGGTATCTTCTCATATGTTTCTGAAATGTGAGCAGAGGGGTTTGAAAGGATATGGTATGAGGATATAGTTAAGATAGGAAGTAAAATAGAAGTTGAAATGTAGAATAATGAGTACTGCTGGAAAGAGATCTGGGATGGTGAAAGGTTGTTTGAAATGATGCTAAATGTTAAATCAAAGTTGTGAAATAGAAAAATAGAAAAAGGAGTGTTTTTATAATAGTAGTAAAGTTGTTTGGGGAAGGTTAGAGAATGGGTGTCACAGGTGAAATGTGGGTACTTTTCCGTTAACGAGGCAGCAGTCATAATTAGAATTGTGTATTACTTTTACTGCAGAAAATGCTGTTTGTGTTGTACTCATTTCTGGAAATTGCAAGTAATATTTGTAAATGTGTCCGATTATTCCTGAATTTGTTACCGAATGTGGACATAACTGGCCAATAGCAAGGGGAGTGTGGAGTGGGTGCTGGGTGCTATGTGCTATGTGCTACATTGCTAAGAATCCCTTGATTGCAGGTATCATGACAACCATGTAAACTTGTGCAAAACCTTCCATTTAGTCAGTGGAATGAAATTTGTGCCTACCTTCCATATGAATCTTTTTGATGTTATATTAGAATTTAAATTGTTCATCAGGAAGCTCAACTTAACCTTGTTTTTTAAGGATAAGAACCAAGATTATGAGTTTAGTAAATTAAAAAGAAAAAGCACTTTCAACCCCCCTTTACTACCCATTCTTGCTAATCTTGAAAGGGTAACTATTGAAGACATTTAGAGGACTTATTCATACATGTCCAGAATGAAAGAGAGGGAATACAGCGTTAGTAAAGCAGAATGGGAATTGTTTCATAGACTTTGTCAAGACAATGCTATTCGAGTTATGAAACCGGACAAAGGAGGGGGCGTTGTGCTTTTTGACCAATGTAGGTGTATTGAAAAGATGTATGATATTTTGAACAACCCTGATGTCTATGAGACTATTAATATTAATATAGCTCACAGACAAATAGATTCTTGGCTAGAAGAGTTTCTATTGGAAGGAAGGATTACTAGAGAGATTTATGAATTTATTAAAGCTGATTCTCCTTTATTAGCAACCATGTTCGGAGTACCTAAAGTACATAAAGATTATATTAACCCTCCCCTTTCACCAATAGTCTCAGGAAGCAAGTCTAAAATTACCAGATTGGAGTTTTAATTGACAACTGGTTAAAACATGTCTACAATAGTATCCCATATTTACTTGTTGGTTCGTGAGATTTTTTGAGTCAACTGAAACATAATTTTTGGAACAGTAGTTTGATTTTTGTGAGCATAGATGTGGTGGAGTTATTTAATTCTATACCCAAAGAAGAAGGTTTAGAATCTTTTCATACTTCCATGACACAATATTCGAATTTAAATAATGATAACATTCTTTTATTATTGGAATCGATGAGTATTGTTCTAGAAAACAATCTCATATATTTTGAAGGTGAATACTATATGCAATTAAAGGGAGTAGCTATTGGGGCATCATGTGCCCCCATATTTGCCAACCTCATGCTCACAGAATGGGAGAATAGACATGTTTTCAGTAGTGAATTTAGACAATATTTTACTCTTTATGTACGTTTCCTGGATGATGTATTTATTTTGTGGAATGGGGAAAAGGATGTTATTCACAATTTTGTTGGATATTTAAATAGTATCTGTCCCTATTTTAAATTTACACATTCATTTAGTGAAACTGGGTTGCCATATTTGGATACCTACATTTCTCATACACCTTCAGGATTTAAATCAAATATACATTGCAAGCCCACTTTTAGTAATTCCTACTTGAGTATCAAAGCTGTCACCCTTTTTCACAGAAAAAAAGTATTTTAAAAGGGCAATGTATTAGGGCAGCAAGGATGAATTCTAACCAACAAGATGTTGCACAAGAACTCAATTTTATTGGTAGAATGTTCTTAGAGAGAGGTTACTATGTTAATTTAGTTGAAGACACTGCTGAGTATGTTTCATCACAATGGGGGATACTACACAAACCTCTGTTAGGTGCAGACTTTCAGCAAATGGATAAAAGAAATAATGAGAAAAATACTGATTTCTCACGAGCTATAATTTTAAAGTATAATACACAAGCACCTATTGTAAAAAATATTATAGATAGGAATTGGAATGTTCTTAGAGGGAACACTGAAGTCTATAGTTGTCTAGGTTATCAGCCTAAATTTGTTTACAAGACTGGCAGGAATATAAAATTCCAACTGGAAATTTATAAAAGTGATAGGACTAAGAAAGCATTCAGAGGAACTACAAAATGTGGAGCTTGCAACCAGTGTAATTATATATAAGGGTAACAGCATTATTTTGAACAATTTGTGTAAAAAAAAAAAAAAAAATTGATTTCCAGACCGGAAATTGTAACACTAAAAATGTAGTTTATTTGGCCAAGTATATGGCCTGCCCAGCATTTTATGTTGGGAAGACGGATAGGCACTTAAAAAAATAGAATTTATGAATACATATATAATATCAAAAAAGAAAATACAAAGAATGCCTTGTTTAGACACATACAGTCCAATAATTCTAACCACACTTTTTGTTTTGCTATACTTGAGAAAGTACACTTTAATCCTAGGGGCGGTGATGAAAAACTCATATTGGAAGAAAAAGAAGTTATATGGCAAGTTAAATTAAATGCATCTAACCCCCCTGGAATAAACGATTATATATCATTGAAACCTATTTTAAAAGCTAGAACATGATCTATTTTATGGTTTTGTAGTGTACTTCATGTATTTTATTCATTTAATTTTATTTAATTGATTTATTTTTTGATTTGTACCAAATATGAATCGATTGAACGATGTATTTGATATTTATGCGTTGGTTATACATATGTATGTATGCATATATATATTTTATATATACAAAGGTTTAAACATCATTTTTTAACATTTAAACATGTAAAAAAAAGTTTTTAATTGCCTTAATTGATCAATTAAGCTCATTTCCTGTGGCTGTACCATATATATATATATATATATATATATATATATATATATAATTGATAGTTGTTTCAGATGAATTCCATAATCTGCTCTTGCCATGACCCTCCCTAGTCTTCCTTCCCTTTATGTACCCTCAAAAGGACCATACTTAGTACCTCATTACACCTCTCTCTCCAATGTGTCTACTATGCATTTTCATAATTTTATACAAACAAAACGTTTTTATTGTTGACCTATTGAACTATATCAATGTAAAATTGTTACTTAGCTTCTTTTTAATGCAACTTTAACTTTATGCATGTAACCCAACATATGTCAATCTTTTTGCTATAACTGCTGTTATATCAATATTGTTTAAAATTGTACTTGTTTAAAATGTACTACTGGAGCTTTTCTCCTCAGGTCTCCAATGAAAATGGGCCACAAGCCCAGTTGGACAAACCCGGTTAACAAATGTCAATAAATAAATGAATAAATAAATAAATCTGATGAAGACCATTTAAGCTGGCTGAAAGCACTTATTCTTTTGTTTTTTTTTTGTTAATAAAAGTGTGCATTATATGGGAGTCTTCATTGCTTAGGACTTCAAGCTTCTACAACCTGTTACATTTGTATTTGGTTGTTGTTTCAACAGATTCATTTTGTTTGGGAACTATTCAAGACCAGGATAGTTGGTAGACCAAGACAAGGAAAAAACGAATAAGCATCAAATAAATGGCTGTCATACTTACCATCAAAGCCTTCCTTTTTCAGATGAAGACAAACAATATAACTATAATGTGGTACATAAGCAACAAGCGGGAACACATTCACAGCTGTTTTTGCAGGCTAGCTGTGCAAGCCTAGGAGATGGCCTTGAAATCAGTAACTTGTATCCCCTCACAGCAAAATGTGCTGGTGGACAGGCTGAGCAAATTGCAGGCAACCCCCCCCCATCAAATGGACTCTAAGCAGGGACATATTTCTGGATGTAACCAGATTGTGAGCTGTACCCAAAAATAGGTGTGTTTGCCTCAAATCTGAACAGGCAATTTGCCTTGCCATCTGTGCCATTAGTGACTGAGTTGTACTGAAGCTCTTGTATCTCCACAAGTAAAATAGTTCCACAAATACTAGAGCCAGGGACACATACTTTCACCAGCAGATAAATAAAATGTAATGAAAAGACAGTTTCAACACGTAGAGCCTCACCCACCTCTGGAATAGACTGCCTTATAAAGTAAGCAGTATTATACACCGTCATACTTCAGACAGGACCTAGATAACTAGATGAACAGCCAACAAATTGCACAACGTCTTCCTATTTCACTGTTGCAGTATTTTTCACTTGAAGGATCTTCTACCAAGGATAGTCCAGCATCTGGCCAGTATACCAAAGTCTTTACATCTTGTATGCACCATATGTCACATGTATGCTCCCCTCTCAGGATGTAGGGCAGAAAGGTGATGTATGGATGCAGTTACCCAGAACTTCTTTGCCATCAGTCCGAGTGTCATCATTGATCAGCAGTCTGAATGCTGTTTGCTGTACTGATACATAGTTCCAGGCCCCCTGAAGGTTTACAAGCACAGCCCTGTAGTGATGTGGTGTGTCAACATGCATGGGGACACAAAGTTTTACCTTCTTTACAGGCTGACTCTTCTGGCCTGGAATCTGGCTATCAGTTATCAGCTAACTCTTAAGGCAGTGTATATCTACCTTCAGAATACAATCTAGTGGCAGATTCTTTGAACAGGTCCAAAACACAGGCTCACAAATGAATGCTTCACAAAGACATGATCTGATGTTGTTAATCTTCATTTAGTCATTATTGATGGGTTATCGGTTCTGTCCTCGGAACCAAGCCGGCCATATGCCAAGCTTGTGTCAGCCAAAATCTCTCGAGCTAAGATGTTACCCAACATGCCCCTCTCCCTGTTACCTCAGATCTTGTTTGCCATGTTGCCTAACGGCCGTGTCTAGCCACTTCTCTTGAGCTAAGTATATTTGTTTTGATATTTTATCAGATATTTCAACAATTTACCAAGTTTTATTAATAGCTAAGTCTTTATCTTACACTATCGCATTATTTTTCAGTATTTTGAAATATTTCTTACCTTTTTAGGTAACCTTGTTACCATCGCTGGTAATCTCTTTTTCTTTACCCTCTTGGCTAGCCTCTCTCTTACCATTGTTGGTAATTTCTTCTTCTTTCTTCCTTCTTCCTTGAATAACGATGTCTGACAAAAAAAAAAAAAAAAGAAGTCCTGTTTTTTTTAAAGGTGTTTAGACGCACATATTTTGTGTGTATACTGTTTGAGTGTCTCCCACCTCACTGCTGACCCTCTGTGTGGGATATGTAAGAATTTTTTTATCATACCTTGAATGAGAGGGCCTCCTAAAAACATCCTTCAGCGAGGTTATCTCTGTGCCGGAGGTTTCATCGCCTCCTTTGAAGCCCCCCCCAAAAAAAAAAATGTTGTCTTGTTGAGATGTCCTCAAGGTCTCTTCCATAGTCTCCCACTGGAGACACTAGGAACCGAGACTCAAAAAGTTGAAACTGAGAGAACCATTGGAATTGACTTTGTCTCCGACTAAGACATCCACATCTTTTTCAGCACCGAAGCACTCAGTGCAGATCCCTTCGGCACTGAAGTTCCTCGGCACATACATATTCGACACAGTCTCTGGAATTGGTGCAGACCTCTTCGGCTCCTGTCATGGTGCAGACCTCTTCGGCTCCTATCATGGTGCAGACCTCTTCGGCTCCTATCATGGTGCAGATCTTTTCGGCACCTCTCAGGGTGCAGACCTTTTCAGCACCTCTCATGGTGCAGACCTTTTCAGCACCTCTCATGGTGCAGACCTTTTCAGCACCTCTCATGGTGCAGACGTTTTCAGCACCTCTCATGGTGCAGACCTATTCGACACCGATCATGGTGCAGACCTCTTTGGCATCAATCATGGTGCAGACTTCTTTGGCACCGATCATGGTGCAGACCTCTTCGGCACTGACCATAGTGTAAACCCCTTTGGCGCTGACCTCGGGATGCAGATGCCTTCTGCACCGACCCTGATGGTGTAGACCTCATCGGCACCAGAGTTTTTGGTGAACACTACCGCTACAGCACTATTCTCTTCGGTGCAGACATCACTCATTCAAGCTAGAATCAGGACTATCTATGCAGTGTGCCTTGTCGATCAACTGCTTGTGACCAGAGGACTTTCTACCTCCAGGACATCTGTCCCCTTTGGAGGTGATAATATTTCTCCACAGACTCCAACCTTTTCTCCTGCATGTCCCACTGGTCACTTCTCAGGGAAAGTAACTGTGCCATTGGTGCGCCTCCACTTCACAGCCCTCTTAAGACTCCAGACCCAGGGGGCTGGTTCATCGGGGTGGGGTGTGCCCTTGGTTCCGAGGTTTTCGTGCTTGATTCCGGGCTCCCATCCCTCCTCAGATGGGCCAGCCTTCCAGGTCATGGAGAGGCCCTTGCCTCAGTAGGCAAGTCTATACTGTCTGAATCTATCTCCTCCTTTGGGCCGCAGTTGACACAAGCTAGTCCTGTTGGACACTGGGCATGGGAGTCTCAGGACACCCTCCCACAGGAGACCCCTTCTACATTGTCCACTCCAGAACCTCTCTCCGAGGAAGTACATCGTAAAAGCATGTGCAAGAGGAAGCATGTGGACTCGCTGGTAGAGTCTTTGATGAAAGAGACAGATTTCGATGATGGGGAAGGGTCCCCATGGTCACCCTTTGATGAGGTGTCCTTTGGTGACATCCTCGATACCCTGAAACAGAAAGGTGATTGCTTTGATGAAAGACACAGATTTCGATGATGGGGAAGGGTCCCCATGGTCACCCTTTGATGAGGTGCCCTTTGGTGACATCCTCGATACCCTGAAACAGAAAGGTGATTGCTTTGATGAAAGACACAGATTTCGATGATGGGGAAGGGTCCCCATGGTCACCCTTTGATGAGGTGCCCTTTGGTGACATCCTCGATACCCTTAAACAGAGCGGTGATTGCAAGTCCTCCAACCCAGGTGTCTGTGTTCCTGCATGCTTCTGTGCCTGGCCTCCTACCTCCTGGGTTACTCCACCTGCCAACGAGCTCGTCGTGCAGCGTGCATGGAAGGCTCCTGACACCATTGAAGCTATTCCCCGGAGGCCGGATAAAATCTTATTCCCCCCCTGAGAGTGATCCCCACTGGTCTAAAGGTCTCCCAGTAGATGCCATGGTGGTGGCTGCAACTAAAAAGGAACTGACAGAAGAGAGCCAGACTATCTATCCACCCAACAAGGAGTACTGGGCGGTGGATAAACTAGGGAAGCATGTTTTCGCATCATCACCCTTTGCAGTCAGGTCCTTGGACTTTTTGGCACACTTCACCAGGCTTCAAAGGGACTTAATAACTGAGCTCTCTGAATCCTTGGCTGGAGCTGTCTCTGATGAGGTCCATGACAAAGTGTTCTCACAGTTAGCCACCCTTGAATCCATCTCCAGCTCCTCCATTCACCTGATTTTGCATGCCATGGAAGGAGCAGCTAGAGAGGCGAGTGCAGGCATAGTCATGAGATGGCATGCCTGGATGCACCTTTGTGACTTTGTGGACCCCTTCAAGGCACCCTTACTGAAAACTCCCATTGAAAGGAACTGACAGAAGAGAGCCAGACTATCCATCCACCCAACAAGGAGTACTGGGTGGTGGATAAACTAGGGAAGCATGTTTTCGCATCATCAACCTTTGCAATCAGGTCCTTGGACTTTTTGGCACACTTCACCAGGCTTCAAAGGGACTTAATAACTAAGCTCTCTGAATCCTTGGCTGGAGCTGTCTCTGATGAGGTTCGTGACAAAGTGTTCTCACAGTTAGCCACCCTTGAATCCAGCTCCAGCTCCTCCATGCGCCTGATTTTGCATGCCATGGAAGGAGCAGCTAGAGAGGCAGGTGCAGGCATAGTCATGAGATGGCATGCCTGGATGCACCTTTGTGACTTTGCGGACCCCTTCAAGGCTCCCTTACTGAAAACTCCCATTGAAGCCTCTTCTTTGTTTGGACCCAAAATAAAAGACACACTGGCTAGATGCAAACAAGATGGTAAGACCCTATCTGCCATTGGTGTCCATTTCTCCTCCCCTCAGAGATTCTGTTCCAGAAATCAGAGGAGTGGAAAGATGTGGCATAAGAAATCACATGGCCCTTTCTGTGATGCACGTGCTGAGTTCTCCCTCAGGGGCAGAGGAGTAAACTCCAATGGAAGACACCCCTTTTGGGGCAGGGGAGGTCTTCAAAACCAGAGTTCCAGGGATTCTTTCTGTGGTCAACCCTACCTGCGTTCCTGAAGGGTGACCCAGCTGTTTACCTCTGGAAGCAGGTGGGGGGCATTTCTCCTTGTACTCTGCTTGGCAAATCATAACCACAGATTCTTGGGTACAATGGATAATCACCAGAGGCTATCACATCCCCTTCAATCTTTGTCCTGTCCCCCCTCAGAAACTAAAGGAAAGAAACAGCACTACAGATATCAAAGCTGCTACAAAAAAGAGTCATCCAAATAGCCCCCTCAAACCAGATAGGATCCAAATTCTACTCAAGACTCTTTTTAGTGCAAAAAAGACCGGGGACTGGAGACCAATTTTAGATCTTAGTCTGTTAAACAAATTTGTAAAGGTACAGAAATTCCAGATGGTCACGGTACAGTCTATCCTTCCACTGTTGGAAAAAGACATTGTGCTCTATAGATCTTCAAGAGGCGTATTACCACATAAAAATGGACAAACCATCGAGAAGATTTCTTCACTTCCGTGTGGTAGCCAGTCATTACGAGTTTTGAGGACTGCCCTTCGGACTCCCTACAGCCCCCAGAGTGTTCACCAAGTGCATGGCAGTCGTCACAGCCCACCTGCGAATTTAAAGATTCCAGGTGTTTCCGTATCTAGACGACTGGCTCATTACTGCCCCTCACCAGGCGTCTACTGGAAGAAGCCCTGGCATACTCTCTTCACACAGCACAAACCCTAAGCATTTCCATAAATTAGCAGAAGTCCTGCCCCTTCTCAGTCTCTAGAGTTTATCAGGGTTTTTCTAGACACCAGAAATTGCACAGACTCAAAGGTGCAAACAGTATTTAATCTGGTGGATGTCACAGAACTCTCTACAGTGGTCTCATCCCTTCAGCCCCAATCAGCCCAAGGCTACAGTGACCATGGATGCCTCCCTGATGGGATGGGGGGGCTGTTTCAGGGAAAGACGGTCCAAGGCACTTGGTCAGAACTAGAGGTCCATCTGCATATCAATGTCCTAGAACTGAGGGTGGTGCTTCTAGCATTGCAAGCATTCCATTCCATCCTTCCTTCAGGGACTATTGCAGTGCAGTCAGACAAGATGTCAGTAGTCTGGTACATCAACAAACTATCGGAACCAAATCATACCCACTATATTGGGAGGCTATGAAGATATGGCATTGGGTGATAGCTACCAACCGCTTTCTGATAGCTACGCACATTCCCGGAAGCTCCAGCGTTATAGCACACAAACTGAGCAGGTGCTTCCTCCAACCTCACGAGTGGTCCCTCAATCCTCTAACGGTGGTGGAGATTTTCAACTGCTGGGGCTATCCTTGCTACAACCTTTTTGCTTCCCCAACCAAACACAAATGCAGCAACTACCTCGCCCTGATCCCCCCTCGGGGACAGTCACCTAGAGATGCTTTAGTCCACGATTGGCTCTCGGGTCTACTTTATGCATTTCCTCCTCTCCCCAATTTCTGAAGAAACCCGCTGGTTGAAGAGCAAAGTAATCGTCATTGCCCCATATTGGCTGGTTTCCCCTTCTATGGCCTCCCCTGCTAGATTGACCATGAATTCTCAATCCAACAAAGTTGATCTCTCTTCCACAAAACCTGATTCACCCCAACTTGACCAGCCTGAAGCTTACAGCTTGGCTTTTCTACTTCCTGTGATTGCCAGGCAGCATGACCTTTCTTCCTCAGTGCATGTCATACTTATTGCCTCTCATAAATCTTCCACCAGACTAGCATACCTCAGCAAATGGAAAAAATTTACCATATGGTTAAAAGAAAAATGTATGGATCCTTTCTCAGCTCCTGTTTCTCTAGTATTGGAATACCTCTCAAATCTTTTTCAATCTGGACTGTCAGCTTCTACCATTCAAGTTCACTTGGCTGCTATATCAATTTTCACAACGATTACTACGATTCCTCACTTATGTCACACAAGTTGTACAAAACTTTTTTAAAAGGTGTAATTCACTTGAAACCCCCCATTTAGAGAACCAATGCAGCCTTGGGACCTGCCATTAGTGTTACAAACCCTGACAGAACCTCCTTTTGAACCAGCATCCTCTTGTAACCTCAAGTTTCTGACAGGGAAGACTTTTTCTCGTCACCATTAATTCTGCCAGACGTATTTCTGAACTCCACGCCTTGTGCGTCAAATGCCCCTATTTGGTTTTCCATAAAGATAGAGTATCACTGAGAACTCATCCATCCTTTTTGCCTAAAGTGATTTCTGAACTGTCTATAAACCAAACCGTTGACCTGCAAGTTTTCTTCCCCAATCATTCAAACAGAGGAGAGTATTGCCTACATACCCTAGACATTGCACAGACAAATCCATTTTTATTTGGACAGAATAAGACCTTCTTGCAAATCAGATCAGTTATTTCTGGCCTTTTCTGGACCTAGATTAGGATGTCCCATTTCTAAGGTCACATTGGCTAAATGGTTGAAAGACTGTGTAACATTTATTTACAAAAAGCACAGCATCCCTTTAACTCGAACTGTAAGTGCCCATTCTACAAGGTCAGTAGCAACCTCTGCTGCCTTTCATGCTAGAGCTTCTCTAAATGACAACTGTGCAGCTGCAGCTTGAGCCAGAACTCATACTTTCATCACTCATTGCAAATTGGATTTGGCCTCTAGAGGAAGAGCTTCATTTGGTTCAGTGGTGCTCAGGAATGTACTTCCATGAGGGCCTCCCAGAAATAAAGGTAGCTGGGGACTCTATCCCATCAGTAATGACTGAATGAAGATTAACAACATCAGATAAAGTGTCTTACCATAATATTCCATCTGTGTTGTTGATCTTCGTTCAGTCATTACTTCCCACCCTCATTTCCCCCATCCGAAGGATTCTGGTGGGATCTCATTGTCCTATAAAAGCTGGTCATTTTGACCAGAGGTAGTCTCTCCTTCTTTCTGCAACTTGCAAACTCGATCTGAGGTAACAGGGAGAGGGGCATGTTGGGTAACATCTTAGCTTGAGAGTTTTTGGCTGACGCAAGCTTGGCATATGGCCGGCTCAGTTCCGAGGACGGAATTGATAACCCATCAGTAATGACTGAACGAAGAATCAACAACACAGATGGAACGTTATGTTAAGACATAACTTCTTTTTTCTGGACATAGTCCTTTGGTGGGGTATTCCTCAGATAGATCCTTTTGCCTCTCCTCTGAACAGGCAGCTCCCTCTTTTCTGTTCCAGACTGCCATGATGTCTGGTGTGGATAACAGACACCCTTTCTTTTCCTTGGTAGAAGATGTTTCTCTATGCCTTCCCTTCTCTTCCTCTGCTTCCAAGAGTCCTGCAGAAGATTCAGCTGGACTCCCCAAAATCTTGCTAGTGACTCCCTTAGCCAAGACGGCACTGATTTCCCTTCTTAATGCATCTGGCGAGAGGCAATCATCACGTTACCTCATCGGTCGGACCCCCTCACACAGGACAAAGGGTCACTCATCTATCCTCACTTGTCCACTCTTCAACTGGCATTGTGGGGGATAGGGTTTTGATCCTGTTTTCTGAGGACATGCTCAGGGTTTTACAGGAGGCAAGAAACCCCACAACCAGAAAGTCTTATATGTTCAAATGGAAAAGATTTTGTGTTTGGTGCCATGCTCGTAGCCAGGGACCTTTTCAATGAGGATCCCTCTGGTTCTCTCTATTTGTGTGAGTTGCTCCAGTCTGGCTTGGCCTATTCTTCTTTGAAGGTCCATTTGTAAGCTATATCTGCCTATCTGTCCCTGAATTATCCTTTGGTTTCTTGTTTTGCAGCCAAACCTTTTCTTAAAGGCATCCTGCATCTTAGGCTGCAAGGAAACCTATTCCTCCTCCTTGGGACCTTAATTTTGTTTTGGAAAAAATGACCCAGGCTCCCTTAGAACCTGAAGTTTCAGTTTCTCTGCAATACTGTACTTGTTGCTTGATCTTACTTCTGCTTGGAGGGTTTCTAAGCTTCAGGCCTTTATGGTCATTCCTCCTTTTTTTGTTTTTTTCACAGATACAAGGTATCTCTTCATACTAATACTTATTTTATGCCCAAGGCTATTAATGAGTTGTCCATAATTCAGGCAGCGCAGCTCTCTTGCTTTATTTCCTTCTCCACAATCTGCTAATGAGAGGGTCCTGTATATCTTGGACTTGCACAGACAGCTTGGGTATTATTTGAATAATACTAAGATCATTCTACATCTGACCAGCTTTTTTGTTTCCTTTCATCCCAGGACTTTGAGTTTAGCTGTCCCCAAGCAAACAACCTCCTCCAGGATATCTAAAGCCATTTCCTTTTGTTATTCTTTTCATGGCAAGCGTCATTCTTCTTGAGTTACAGCTCATTCCACTAAGGCTATTGCATCTTCTGGTGTTTTCTTCAAGAGCTTGGACATTAATTACATCCTTGAAGATGCTACTTGATCCTCCGTGCATACCTTTACTAAGCATTATAAACTGGATATAGTTTCTAGGGCTAGAGCAGGTTTTGCTAGGACTATCCTACGCGGGTTTGTTGAGGGCTTTGTAAAATCTTATCATAACAGTAGATGTCCTTCTCTTTACTGTTGCAGCATTCGGTCCCTTCCTCCACCCCCCTTTTTTCCTTTGGGTTTTGATTTGGTTACCCTCCTGGCTGAAGGTCCCCCTTTTTCCATCTGCATTTTCTCCCTTTGGATGTGCATAGACTTCATTTGTCCTGTGGAGACTGTTGTCTAAGGGGCAATTCAGTTCTGGGTAACTGCGTCCATACATCACCTTTATGCCCTATGTCCTGAGCATGGAACATTCATGTGATGTACACTGCATACAAGAAATAAAGGCTTTCCTTGGGCTATCCTTGGCAAGAGATCCGTAGGGTGAAGAATACTGCAGCAGTGAAGACAAGGACATCTGCTGTTAGGGTAAGTTTTTACACAACAGTACTTTCCTTTCATTGGCACAACGTTAACTAGCTTTTGAGCGAACAAGTTTAGTAATAATATTGTTTGATCTCCTTTACTTACATATTTCTTCATCCCTTTCCTCTGTTTTTTGTTACTGTGTTCAGAAATTATTTAAACACAAAGATTGAAGCACGGAGACCAAAGCGAAGAAGCTGATATTTCGAACTTGTTTATTTTTTGTTTATTAAGCGCTTTCGGAAAGAGCAATGTCTTTTCTTCCTCAGAAGTCAATAAAGTTAAAACAGAACTACCATCTTTTAAAACCTTGTGACACCTTAATTGATAAGTTAATCATTCAATTAAAAAAGCTAAAAATCCAATTAAAGAGAAACGCACATTTCAACATTTTTGTATGCAATGATTATAGCACATTAAGCATTATTTAAAATGTTATAGGGAATACCAAAATCTAAAAAAATACCCAAATATTTTAGGTTGCTTTCTACAAACAATATATATAATGAAAAAATATATATATAATAATGCACACATATCTCACTAATAAATTTGACAACAGCTATGAAAAATCATAAACATAGTGCACCTTGGAAATAACTACAAAAAGCTACCATAGTTTTGTCTACCTCCTTAACTGCTTTTTAAATGTGTGTATATAAATATATTTCTATTTTAAAACTATTGCATTCATATATTCTTGGGAATCCTTTTATATGTACTTGATTGGAACCTATTACTATGTAAATAAAGATGAAACATATATGTTCTCCATTCATACTTCTTACTTTTAAGAAATACTTTTAAACTTTTTATGGAATAATCATCAATAGAAATACAAATAGTTATGATTTAATGATCATCTTTTCATGGCCAAATGTTTTAGAACACAAGAAATAGAAATGTGTTCGTTAAGTCCTGGATGGAAGCAGGCAGCAGTTCTTATTTGCCAAAAAAGCTCCTCCTTTTCGAGGAGAATTTGCCAAGGTCCCCTATTTGGGTCATCATTAATATGGTTCAAAACTGAAAATCTAAATAGGTGGTCAGGAAATTCTATGATGTGGCAAGGTAAAGCATTAGTTAATTCCTTTTTGGAGATAGCATAAATATGTTCGTAAATTCGCTGCTTCAATCTACGCTCAGTTTTTCCAATGTAGAAAGCTTGGCATGCCATACAGCTTGCCACATAGACCACTGCTTTAGATTGACAGTTATATTTGCCCTTAAATTTATACTCCACATTATTGATTTTGACAGTGGTGCCTTCCCGAACAAATTTACACTGTCTACATGAACCACATTTCTTCATGCCCAAGTTTTGTGTTTTCAAACGGGACCTCCCCCCCTCCAAGAGGGTTTTTAGGTTGACTCCCCTTCTAAACGTAATCTCAGGTTGCATTCCAAAGGTATTACGTGCCGTTTTGTCATCTAAAAGTAGTAACCAATTTTTACAAAGAATATTTCTAATAAAATGATGGTCTATCGAGAAAGTGCACAAAAACCTTGAATTAAATGTAATCTGGCCATTAATGTTCTTATCGATCCCATTGTCACTTGCCTCATTAGGTTGAATAGGAAGTTGTCCCCTTAGAATAGGCCTGAAATGGCCAATATTTCGCTTGTGAACCACTTCTTTTGTGATCTCATTAACTAAATCAGATGGATATCCTCTATTACGAAACATCTCGTTGAGGTTTTTGCATTCTTTTAAGAAATCATCTTCATCTGTCACCATCCTAGCTGCCCGTACCATCTGCCCTTTCACGGCAGCTTTCTTTTGATGGTACGGATGGCAGCTAGAATAGTGCAAAAAACCATTAGAATACGTAGGTTTTCTGAAAATACTACTTTTAAATCTATGATGCAGCTTGTCTTTTTGCAACCAAATGTCTAGAAAACTAATGTCAGAATTGTTAACCTCATAAGTGAACTCCAAGAGGTCCGTCATCTTAGAGATTGTTGTAATAAACAGGGGGATATCATCTATGCTACCTTTCCATAACAAAAACATGTCGTCCTAGTATCTAGTATACCAGGCGACATGGTTTTTGAACATGGAATCGTGGAATAACAATGTATTTTCCCACTGTGCCATGATGCAATTTGCATAGGCCCCCCCACAGGGTGAGCCCATGGCTACCCCTGAAGTTTGTAAATAGGTACGCCCTCCGAACTCAAAAAAATTACACGTAAGAACTAATTCCAACAGTGTTTCTACTAAGTAAATAATGTTGTCACTAACTTTCCTAACTTTGAGAAATTCCCTAATCCATTGTAGTCCGACCCCATGTGAGATCACGGTGTAAAGATCCTTCACATCAATAGTTAGCAAGGAATGGTCAGAGTCAAAGGGAATTTTATTTATTTCCCCTAAAAAACTCCAGGAGTCCTTACAAATTTGTGGCTCCTTATCAATAAGTGGTTTCAGCAAGTTGTCTATATATTTGGCACAAGCACTTAAAATCGAACCCCTCCCATCCACTATGGGTCTGAAGGGTGGGTTCGATATAGACTATAATTTTGGAGCCCCAAAGAAGGCTGCACGTCTCGGTGTTGTGATGGTTAAATATCTATATATATCAGTATCAATATAATCTTCTAAGAAAAGGTCCTCCAGGATATTTCTGATTTTTCCACATATTATGTTCATTTCATTAACACTAATTTCCTGATAAGGGCCTAATTCTAGATGAGCTGACATTTTGTTGATGTACATAAAATGATCCATAAAAATGAGACCGCTGCCTTTATCGGGTTTCATAACCCTGATGTTGCAATCCCTCAAGATGCTAACCAAGTCCCTTTGATGTGTAGTAATGTTAAGTTTATGCCCTTTTATATGATTTCTCGTAGAGGCTAAGTGCCGTAAATCTAACTCGCAAGCGAGTTCGAAGGCCTTTAACTTCTCTACTAAGGGTGGATTGAAAAGGCTGGCAATTCTAAAGGGATTAATTAAGGTAGACTTTTCTCCAAACAGGATTTTGAGGTTCAATTTATGAACAAAAAGATCAACAATGGTTTTGACAATGTCAAAATGTGTGTCTGGGACAAAGGTGAGGCCTTTCGAAAAAATGTCACACATACTCTGTGTAATCATTTTTATGGATCATTTTATGTACATCATCAAAATGTCAGCTCATCTAGAATTAGGCCCTTATCAGGAAATTAGTGTTAATGAAATGAACATAATATGTGGAAAAATCAGAAATATCCTGGAGGACCTTTTCTTAGAAGATTATATCAACACTGATATATATAGATATTTAACCATCACAACACCGAGACGTGCAGCCTTCTTTGGGGCTCCAAAAATTCATAAGTCTATATCGAACCCACCCTTCAGACCCATAGTGGATGGGAGGGGTTCGATTTTAAGTGCTTGTGCCAAATATATAGACAACTTGCTGAAACCACTTATTGATAAGGAGCCACAAATTTGTAAGGACTCCTGGAGTTTTTTAGGGGAAATAAATAAAATTCCCTTTGACTCTGACCATTCCTTGCTAACTATTGATGTGAAGGATCTTTACACCGTGATCCCACATGGGGTCGGACTATAATGGATTAGGGAATTTCTCGAAGTTAGGAAAGTTAGTGACAACATTATTTACTTAGTAGAAACACTGTTGGAATTAGTTCTTACGTGTAATTTTTTTGAGTTCGGAGGGTGTACCTATTTACAAACTTCAGGGGTAGCCATGGGCTCACCCTGTGGGGGGGGCCTATGCAAATTACATCATGGCACAGTGGGAAAATACATTGTTATTCCACGATTCCATGTTCAAAAACTATGTCGCCTGGTATACTAGATACCAGGACGACATGTTTTTGTTATGGAAAGGTAGTGTAGATGATATCCCCCTGTTTATTACAACAATCTCTAAGATGACAGACTTCTTGGAGTTCACTTATGAGGTTAACGATTCTGACATTAGTTTTCTAGACATTTGGTTGCAAAAAGACAAGCTGCATCATAGATTTAAAAGTAGTATTTTCAGAAAACCTACGTATTCTAATGGTTTTTTGCACTATTCTAGCTGCCATCCGTACCATCAAAAGAAAGCTGTCGTGAAAGGGCAGATGGTACGGGCAGCTAAGATGGTGACAGATGAAGATGATTTCTTAACAGAATGCAAAAACCTCAACGAGATGTTTCGTAATAGAGGATATCCATCTGATTTAGTTAATGAGATCACAACAGAAGTGGTTCACAAGCGAAATATTGGCCATTTCAGGCCTATTCTAAGGGGACAACTTCCTATTCAACCTAATGAGGCAAGTGAGAATGGGATCGATAAGAACATTAATGGCCAGATTACATTTAATTCAAGGTTTTTGTGCACTTTCTCGATAGACCATCATTTTATTAGAAATATTCTTTGTAAAAATTGGTTACTACTTTTAGATGACAAAATGGCACGTAATACCTTTGGAATGCAACCTGAGATTACGTTTAGAAGGGGAGTCAACCTAAAAACCCTCTTGGAGGAGGGAGGTCCCGTTTGAAAACACAAAACTTGGGCATGAAGAAATGTGGTTCATGTAGACAGTGTAAATTTGTTCGGGAAGGCACCACTGTCAAAATCAATAATGTGGAGTATAAATTTAAGGGCAAATATAACTGTCAATCTAAAGCAGTGGTCTATGTGGCAAGCTGTATGGCATGCCAAACTTTCTACATTGAAAAAACTGAGCGTAGATTGAAGCAGCAAATTTACGAACATATTTATGCCATCTCCAAAAAGGAATTAACTAATGCTTTAGCTTGCCACATCATAGAATTTCCTGACCACCTATTTAGATTTTCAGTTTTGAACCATATTAATGATGACCCAAATAGGGGACCTTGGCAAATTCTCCTCGAAAAGGAGGAGCTTTTTTGGCAAATAAGAACTGCTGCCTGCTTCCATCCAGGACTTAACAAACACATTTCTATTTCTTGTGTTCTAAAACATTTGGCCATGAAAAGATGATCATTAAATCATAACTATTTGTATTTCTATTGATGATTATTCCATAAAAAGTTTAAAAGTATTTCTTAAAAGTAAGAAGTATGAATGGAGAACATATATGTTTCATCTTTATTTACATAGTAATAGGTTCCAATCAAGTACATATAAAAGGATTCCCAAGAATATATGAATGCGATAGTTTTAAAATAGAAATATATTTATATACACACATTTAAAAAGCAGTTAAGGAGGTAGACAAAACTATGGTAGCTTTTTGTAGTTATTTCCAAGGTGCACTATGTTTATGATTTTTCATAGCTGTTGTCAAATTTCTATAGTGAGATATGTGTGCATTATTATATATATATATTTTCATTATATATATTGTTTGTAGAAAGCAACCTAAAATATTTGGGTATTTTTAGATTTTGGTATTCCCTATAACATTTTAAATAATGCTTAATGTGCTATAATCATTGCATACAAAAATGTTGAAATGTGCGTTTCTCTTTAATTTGATTTTTAGCTTTTTTAATTGAATGATTAACTTATTAATTAAGATGTCACAAGGTTTTAAAAGATGGTAGTTCTGTTTTAACTTTATTGACTTCTGAGGAAGGAAAGACATCGCTCTTTCCGAAAGTGCTTAATAAACAAAAAATAAACAAGTTCGAAATATCAGCTTCTTCGCTTTGGGCTCCGTGCTTCAATCTTTGCGTTTAAATAGTTTGTGAAGTTTACTTTGAGACTGTGTTCAGAAATGTCTAGGAAAAAAAATATTTCTTGTAGTTGATGTATCATCACATTCTGCTTTATTACAGGACAGCCAGTTTTCCTGGTGGCCTCAGTTTCCATTATAGTGTGCATCTTCTGATACTGATTTCTGTAGTCTTGTGTTGCCACATGCTTGAAACTGTAAACTATTCTATTATTTTTAGAAATAAAATAGGCAGAATGTCCCTCCATTGCTTGTTGCACAATAAAATCAACTTTTTATCTGAACCTCAGAAAACCTTCTGTATTACATACCTCTCTGTTCATACCTTACAGATATCCTTTTCTGTAATCTTCCTTGGATTGCCTACATGTTGTCTTGCTTTTATAACACATTGCAAAATATGGTATACACTTTAATAAAGTGTTCAATAGTTATTGTACTTCTTTTGTGTATAATTTAATACTCAGCATATTTATCTTTTTATTTATGTTTTCATGCTTGATAATAAATTTCCCACCGTTTTCTAAGAAACACTGTAGTAGATCTGTGAGCTGCACTTGGGCCTTATAAAATCTGCACCAAGTAAAAAACATATGATTGAATCTGTCATGTGTTTTTCAACAGCATTTAAAAATATAAGAACGTGTGACCTTCTCCTGTGCAATGTATAAAAATATGTATGAAATTTGAAATTGCATTCTGCTAGGAAATATAGCAGTAATATTTAAGATGTAAACTATATAGCAGACGTGAAACAGAAACTACTTGTTCTGCCTTGCTGTTATTATGACATTTACTGGTCTGAAAATCTGAAAGAAGTAAATGCCAAGGGCATGAAAACAAACTGATTTTAAGGTATTTTCCTGCATTTGTGGTTTCTGCATCTGAACTGCATACACCACCAGATGATTATCAGTTCAGTCAGGAGACAACTGTCCTGGAGCTTGGATTGTACATGTGAAGACTGTTAGAGAAGGGTGAAGGCTGCCAGCCTAGCCAGATAGAATTTTATACATAATTCTATCATTTGTATATATGAATGTGAATCACAGGCTTGTTGTCTTAAACGAAAAAATGCTGTTACAGAAATGTGGCAACAGTGCTCTCTACTGACCCAGTAAAAGCATGTTGTGAATCTTTGGTCTAAAGTCTGCTCTGGTCGGGCTAGATGAAGGCTTCCTGCCAATTGTTTTAAGGCTAAAGTTAATGACCAGAATTTACATGTGGAATGTCCTTTATTGCTCTAAGTGTAAAAGAATGTAAATGCAGTTTGTGTCAGCTTGGGAACACCAGGAAAGTGTGAAATGATGTAAAGTTTTATCAGAACTTCAGTTTCAATTTAAACAAAGAGAACCAGAAGGAATTAAGCATTTTTGTCTTGAACATCCAACTCAGCACTGCCTTATGCTCTATGTAAGTATGTTATTTTATTAGTGTGTTTTGTTGTAGAAATAGCTAGGACTATAAAGATTAGAATAAGTGTTTTTCTTTGATGTCAGAACTGTACTACTGATTTATTTTAAGTATTTCTGTGTAATCTCTGAACTCTTGACTAGCACTGACTGTGTAGTAGAAAGTATTGTCTTGTGGTTTTAATTATTTATTAAATATTTAAAAACTCTGTGGCTGGTTTGTGTAGAGATAATTTAAGCTCTAGAGTACATTGCATATTTATAGAGTTTACTGTCCAAGTCACTCCAAATAAGCTTTGACTGATTAGTCACACTTACCAATTGGATAATAATATTGCACAGTAATAATTGGACACCCTTTTAAGGGCCTTTGTGTAGCTGATAATTATTAGCTGGGTGGTAGCAGTGCTTTCTACCATATAGTCTGGGTAAAAGGGGCACAGCTGGAGAACCTGTGCCAGCCTTCCCCAGAAGTGTCTGTGTAGTTGTATAAACTCTTACCTTAAAGTGTGTGTGTGGGTGTCAACTACTTGGCAGAGACATGAAGCACTGGTTGGGCAGAGAGGGTGCTGGAGATTTTAGCTTGCCCAGCTGGCTGAGATGTTGACCCTATTGCTGTGCCAGTGGGGAGTCTTACTGGGGACCTGGGGAGCAAGGGACCGACCAGCCCCAGACTGACTGTGATCTCTGTGTGCTCTTAAGGGAAATTGCACTTTACTGTGTGTATTTGTTATCCTTTCCTCTCATATGAGATGCCCTCTGTGGTGTTAGTGGTGAGGATTGAGGCTCCTTGATTGCTGAACCAGGGCATGGGTGTCGCATATTAATTGGTGGCAGTGGTGGGATAGCCACCTCACATTTGTGTTTGGCAGTGATTGGGATATCCACAACATATTAATTGGTGGCAGTGGTTGGGATATCCACCTCGCATATTAATTGTTTGGCAGTGGTTGGGATAGCCTCACATTTGTGTTTGGCAGCGGTGGGATATCCACATCACATATTAATTAGTTGGCAAATAGCTAATTGGCTTGTAGTGGTGTGGGTAGAGTGAATCCTGTAGCTTGTGTACAGTGAGTTTTGAATGTGTTTTTGTACTCTAAAACAGCCACACAGCGAATACTCAGAGTTCAGATCACAGTTGTTTTATTTCTTTTGTTTAGCTTAGTTATTCAGGGTGAGCAGGCAGCATATCAGCAGAGGAGTATGGAAAGCTGACAACGAGCCAGCTGGTGGAGATGTTCCAGGCTAGGGGACTGGTGTATGGAAACCTGACTAAGGCAGACCTGATTGCAGCCTTGGTTACAGCTGCATCAGAAAACAGCGACCAGGAGGACAACCAGACTGGCAGTGGAGATATAATTCCCTCGGAGAATGGACATCTCATCCTTTCTGCAGTGGACTTAAAAGTCCACCTGGAGCTAAAGAAACTTGAGTTGGAGGCCAGGTGTGTGGAATTAGAAGCAGCTGAGAGACTGAGGCTTCTTGAGAGTGAGGAGAATGAGAAACTGCTGTGCCTAGAAGCTGAGGGAAAAGAGAGGCAGAGGCAGCATGAGAAGGAGATGCTGACTCTTCACCAGAGTAATGGAGGCAATGGGGAAGGGAGTAACTGAACCACAGAAGCACAAAAGGTCAGTAAATTTCTTCCGCAGTTTAAAGAGGGGGATCATTTTGATAATTTCATTCATATGTTTGAGAGGGTATGTAAACAGTATGAAGTTGCCCAAGGGCTCTGGGTATGGTTCCTGACCCCCTTACTCCAAGGTAAAGTTGTAACTATTCTATCCAAAATGTCTGTTGCATGTTTTGATTATACTGCTGTAAAAAATTGTCTGTTAGAATTGTTTAAGCTAACACCTGAAACGTATAGGAGAAAGTTTTGTGAGCATAGACGCAAGGCAGATGAAAGTGGGTGTGAATATTTTGCTGAATTGAGCACTTATTTCCATAGGTGGGTGAGTGGATGTCAGGTCACCACTTTTGAAGGGCTGGCAGACCTTTTGGTGAGGGAGCAAGCCCTTAGCACTTTCCTGAGGACACAGGGATCTGGTTAGCTGATAGACAATGTGCTACTTCAGATGAGTTGGGGAAGAAGGGAGAACTATAACTAGCAAGCTGGGCAGCCCTGCACAGGAAGGGGACCCCCAATACTACTCATGGAGCTAAAGGAACCCATGGTGGGCAGCACAGACTGCCCCAACAGAATCTGCTGGTAGCAGGGGGAGCCACTAGTCCAGGTACACATCCAGGAGCTAGGGTTAAATGTTTTGAATGCAACCAGTGGGGCTATGTGGCATACAGGTGTCCACAGAAGCAAGGTGGGGAACAAAAGGTGAAAGTGCCAGTAAGTGGGAAAGACAAAATGCCAATGGTAGGTTGTCTTGAGACAACAGGGGTACTAAACTACCATCCTGCAGATGTCCTAAGAGGGAAGGATTTGGATGAGGCAGTACCATGTGCTTATGTAGTTACACGCAGTCAGGCTAGGAGACAAGCATGTGGGTCTGGTACCCTGAGGGAGACCCAGACAGACTGCATACTTGCAGCCAGGACTGCTGAGGTGGTTACTTCAGGGAGGGAGCTACTCTGTAGTAGTGAGACTGAATGTGATCCACAGCTGCTTATGGGTGCTGATGTTCTCTTGGGCAGAGTGACTGCAAAGGTAGAGGTGAGTAGTAGTACCCAGGCTGACAGTGAGGCACCACTGTCGGAGGATGCCAGACTTCCTGTGGAAGGGGAGCTGGGAAGGGTTACAAGGAGAGAGTTGAGACAGGCTTAGCTCTCAGACCCTACATTGCAAGGGCTGAGGTAGGTAGCTAGGGAGGCACCTGATACTCAAGGAAAGGGGGAATCTGTATACTGGGAGAAAGGGTTACTTTACAGAGAGTGGACCCCTGAGGGAGGGTTAGAAGGTGAGAGAGTACAGCAGTTGGTAGTGCCTAGAGCCTACCATCTGGCGCTTCGAGCCATAGCCCATGATATTCCCTTTGCAGGTCATATGGCCATAAAATGTACAAAGAGGTGTATTATGCAGAACTTCTATTGGCCTGGAATTTCCAAAGATGCAACAGGGTACTGCAGGACCTGTGAGCAGTGCCAAAAGGTAGGCAAGGCAGGAGACAAGGTGAGAGCTCCTTTGATGCCTTTGCCTGTGATTGAGGAGCCATTTCAGAGGGTAGCTATGGATATTGTGGGTCCTCTGAGTACCCCAAGTTCCACAGGGAAAAAGTATATCCTAGTGGTAGTGGATTATGCTACACAATACCCTGAGGGCAATGGCTTTGTCCTCCATTGAGGCAGAGAAGGTGGCAAATGCTTTGTTAGAGATTTTCGGCAGGGTAGGTTTCCCAAAAGAAATACTGACTGACAGAGGTGCCAATTTCATGTCAGACCTCCTGGCTTGTCTGTGGAAGTCCTGTGGGGTGAAGCACATAATGACCACCCCCTACCATCCCCAGACTAATGGTCTTGTGGAGAGGTTAAACTCTACAATCAAGTCCATGCTACAGGCATTTGCAGATCAGTTTAAGAGGGAGTGGTACAAATATTTGCCCCATCTGTTTGCTTACAGAGAAGTTCCCCAGCAACCCACAGGTTTTTCACCCTTTGGGTTGCTGTATGGACTTAGAGTGAAGGTCCTCTAGATTTAATTTGAGATGAGTGGGAAGGTGAGTGCGAGTCTCACAAGGAGTCTATTGTGGCATATGTCCTAAACCTCAGGACAAGGCTCAGGGAACTCATAGGCTTGGCTCAGGAGAACCTGGCAGAAGCCCAACAACAGAAAAAGGTGTAGTATGACAGGAATGCTCAAGCTAGAGAGTATGCTTTGGGGCAGCAGGTAATAGTTCTCATTCCTATCAGACAAAAAAGCTGCAAGCAGCTTGGGAGGGACCCTACAAGGTGGTAAGAAAGGTAATTGATGTTAACTACATGGTGGAACTGCTAGGCAGATGGCAGGGGCACAAATTGTACCATGTTAACATGATGAAACCTTACCATGATAGTGAGGCCCTTGTGCTGAGCATTTGCAGTGGATTGCAGGAGGAGTCTGAGGGAGATCTGAGGACTGATCTCTTCAGTGAGGCTCGGGCTGACACCTCAGTGGAAGGGGTAGCAATGTCCCAGCAGCTATCTCATACCCAAGTTCGAGAAATCTGAGCACTGTTGCAGAAATTTGGGGACATGTTCACTGGGAAACCAGGGTGCACCCACCTGGTGCAGCACTAGGTGGATACAGGACCCCAAAGGCCTATTAGGCAGGCCTCTTATAGAGTACCTGAGAGAGTCAAACAGACTCTGAGGGAGGAGGTACAGGAGATGTTGGAAATAGGGATGATTCAAGAGTCCAACAGTCCCTGGGCCTTCCCAGTGGTGCTGGTGCCAAAGAAGTATGGCAACACCAGGTTCTGTGTGGACTACAGGAAATTAAATAGTCACACAGAGTTGGATGCTTACCCCATGCCTAGGACAGATGAGGCCCTAGAGCAGCTGGGTGAGGCTAGGTATCTTACAACCATTGATCTTACCAAGGGTTACTGGCAGGTGCCCTTGACTCCCAGTGCTAGGGAGAAGTCAGCCTTTGTGACTCCTTTTGGCTTGCATGAGTTCACAAAGATGCCCTTTGGGATGAAGAATGCATAAGTGACTTTCCAGAGGATGGTTGATTATATCCTAGCAGGAGCAGGAGGGTTTGCCTTTACTTACCTGGATGATATTGCCATCTACAGCCATTCCTAGCCAAAGCACCTTCAGCATGTCAGGGAGGTGCTGGGCAGACTACAGAGGGCAGGGTTGACCATTAAGCCAAGCAAATGTCAGATGGGTGCAGCAGAGTTCTCCTACCTAGGACATAGAGTGAGGAGTGGTAAGATAAGGCCAGAACCTGCCAAAGTTGAAGCCATTGATGCATGGCTTGCACGTGTTACTAAAAAGCAGGTGAGGGCATTTTTAGGGACAGCAGGGTACTACAGAATTCATCCCCAGTTATAGTACCATAGCTGCTCCCCTCACAGACCTGACAAGGAAGAATAGGCCAGATAAGATAGTGTGGACCCCAGCATGTGAGCAGGCATTCCAGAGGCTTAAAGAAGCTTTGGGAGGACCCCCTGTGTTAGCTAGTCTAGATTACAGCAAATAATTTGTTGTGCAGGTGGATGCTTCAAACCATGGGGTAGGGGCAGTACTTTGCCAGATTTCTTCGGAGGGAAAAGAGCACCCAGTGGTGTATCTCAGTCGTAGGCTCCAACCCAGGGAGGAATGCTATGCAGCGGTAGAAAAGGAATGTCTAGCCATAGTGTGGGCACTGCAGAAACTTCAGCCTTATCTGTATGAAAGGAAATTCACTGTTATGACAGATCACAACCCTCAAAAATGGTTAAACAAAGCCAACCAGCAAAATACCATGTTGCTAAGATGGAGCCTAGGGTTGCAAGCATGTGATATGTCAGTGCAGCACTGCAGTAGGAGTAGCCATGCCAATGCAAATGGGCTGTCAAGACAGGGAATGGGGTAGGTATACTCAGATAGACCTAACCCACTCAAGCGGCGTTTCTCTAGGGTCACTTGAAAAACTAGCTTGAGTTCTCCGAGGAGAGAAATGTGAAGACTGGTAGAGAAGGGTGAAGGCTGCCAGCCTAGCCAGATAGAATTTTATACATAATTCTATCATTTGTAAATATGAATGTGAATCACAGGCTTGTTGTCTTAAATGAAAAAATGCTGTTACAAAAATGTGGCAACAGTGCTCTCTAGTGACCCAGTAAAAGCATGTTGTGATTCTTTGATCTAAATTTGGCTCCGGATGGGCTAGATGAAGGCTTCCTGCCTATTGTTTTAAGGCTAAAGTTAATGACCAGAATTTACATGTGGAATGTCCTTTATTGCTCTAAGTGTAAAAGAATGTAAATGCAGTTTCTGTCAGCCTGGGAACACCAGGAAAGTGTGAAATGATGTAATGTTTTATCAGAACTTCAGTTTCAATTTAAACAAAGAGAACCAGAAGGAATTAAGCATTTTTGTCTTGAACATCCAACTCAGCACTGCCTTATTCTCTGTGTAAGTAAGTTATTTTAGAAGTGTGTTTTCTTGTAGAAATAGATAGGACTATAAAGATTAGACTAAGTGTTTTTTCTGTGATGTCAGAACTGTACTGATTTATTTTAAGTATTTCTGTGTGATCTCTGAACTCTTAACTAGCACTGACTGTGTAGTAGAAAGTACTGTCTTGTGGTTTTAATTATTTATTATTAAATATTTTAAAACCTTTTAACTGTGGCTGGTTTGTGTAGAGATAATTTAAGCTCTAGAGTACATTGCATATTTATGGAGTTTACTGTCCAAGTCACTCCAAATAAGCTTTGACTGATTAGTCACACTTACCAATTGGATAATAATATTGCACAGTAATAATTGGACACCCTTTTAAGGGCCTTTGAGTAGCTGATAATTATTAGCTGGGTGGTGGCAGTGATTTCTACCGTATAGTCTGGGTAAAAGGGGCACAGCTGGAGAACCTGTGCCAGCCTTCCCCAGAAGTGTCTGTGTGGTTGTATAAACTCTTATCTCAGTGTGTGTGTGTGTCAGCTACTCGGCAGGGACACGAAGCATTGGTTGGACAGAGAGGGTGCTGGAGATTTTAGCTTGCCCAGCTGGCTGAGATCTGGACCCTGTAGCTGTGCCATTGGGGTGTCTTATTGGGGACCTGGGGAGCAAGGGCACGACCGGCCCTGGAGTGACTCTGATCTCTGTGTGCTGTTAAGGGAAATTGCACTTTACTGTGTTTATTTGTTATCCTTTCCTCTCATATGAGACTCCCTCTCTGGTGTTCGTGGTGAGGATTGAATCTCCTTGATTACTGGGCCAGGGCACTGGCGTCACAGTACATACCTGTGAGTTTGCTTTCTGCACTTATCTCTCTTCCCATGACTTCTGGAAACTCTACTAGTGTAGCTCAGGACTTGATAATTCTTTTAGTTAAGAGATAGCTATGGAAGGTTCAGCTATAGACAGATGACTTCCTTTCTTGTGCTCCATTTGCTCAAAGTGATTATTTTCTGTTTTACCTGTGCAAGTTTATATTTCTCTGCTTGACTCTGCTGCTTAACGTATTCGTTCTTAAGTAAAGCATTTTTATTTATTCACTTTTAAAAATTTTGTGGCTTGCTGTCTACATATTTATCACATGGTGAGATAATATTTATTGCTAAATGCTGACAAGCGTGTAGAATCCACCTCTAATTGATCAGGCTGTATTGCTACACACTACACAATTTGTGTTTATAATTTGAATTTTTATCAAAAATGGAATAAATCACATTCTTATTTGGTTGACCATCATGGGGTATGTACAGACACTTAATACTATAAATAACAGATTCAGCTTGACAAGTAAAATGCTTCTTTAATCTTTTTCAGTTAATTTCCACTTTTCTTAGTTTCCACTATAGTTTACACATGCTGACCTTTCTGCATTTATGCATCCTGACTCACTTAATGCCTCATACCTGGGTATTTTAGATGGCATTATTACTCCCAAGTTAAGTGCTGTCTTGTAGGAGAATGAGGGTAAGCTTGGTAAAATATTCTTTAGTTTAGAATCAGATGTCAAAATTCTCCATTTTTTATTATTTTGTCAAACTCTTCAGAAAAAATGTTACCTACCAAAAAATAGTCTCACCATGTTTTTCCCACACTTCTTGCTGCTCATTATTTCCAAATGTTAGTGTTCCACCTTTTTTGCCATCAGCCTTCTTTGCCTGCATTAGATCCTTGATGTGCCCCTTTCCCTCAGTTAAACAGTGATGTCCTTAGATATACTTTCAACGTCTTTAGCGGTAGTATTTCTTTCAGCCCATATAAAATCACTGATGGGCAATGGCAGTATTAATTGTGATAGATGCATACTTTCCTTATGTAAAAACTGAGTTAATGCTGTCTGCATTCTATATAGACTAATATGTCTTTTCTTACCAACTCTCCTTTCAGTGTAATATCCAAAAAAAAAATCTACCCTTTTCTTCGTAGTCCTACTAACAAATTACAGCCTCCCATTGTTAGTATATCATCTGCCTGAGAGGTATTTCACTTACACAAGAATAATAAATTATCTATGTAGCTAACATAATTAATCACAGACGTTATATAAAAATCCAGACTGTGTATAAAAATGCCTTTATTTTGATCACTGCTGCAGTATTAATAATGAATGGGATATCCAGCCAAGGATAGCTGGTAGGCCATATGTCTGACGTGTGCAGAGTGCATGAGAGGTAGGAGAGCATATAAGGGACGTGAGTGTGAACACACAATACCTTCTTGCCCCAGACAAGAATGCGGAAAATGAGGCAAAAAGACGAGGCAAAATATACATACAAATGTAGACATATATACATGCCAAACGTAGAACAGTAAATGTACTCCACACATAAGGCAGGTGCAAAGAACCAAAACAGGCAAACTGAATTTAAACAACAAGGTTCAGCACCAAATGACTGAAAAAATACATTTATTAAAGAGAGATTCAGACCGGTTTCGGCTACTTAGCCTTTCTCAGTGAATGTCATTCCTCATTCAGAAAACCTAATATATATCCCACAAACAATTAACCAATTCCACAGTCAGTAATTCCTATATATATATATATATATATATATATATATATATATATATATATGCATACACAAACAATATCATCAATCAAAAAATGAATAAACAATTATCCACACAAATCCTGATTGTTTCACAAATGGTCATTCAGACCTGGTGAAAACAAAGCCCCTAACTTAGTTATCCATCTTTTTTCCATGTCATTCAAAATCCTCTGCCAACCCAATTTTTGAGATCTATCACCTCATATTTTGTCAATAATACAAAAATTAAATTTGGCAGATTTGTGTACACAAACATGTCTGTAGAGTGCATTAGTTGAACTTTGATTCCTGATATCCCCTAAATGTTCAGACATTCTAATTCTGAAAGGCCTAGATGTTTGGCCAACATAAAAAGTGGAACAGGAGCAGGTGGCCAAATATATCACCCTGTCCGTCCCGCAGTTGGCAAAATATCTAATCTGGTACACAAGTTTAGTATTCTTGCTGGAAATCTCCTTGGGCTTAGGCATATATTTACAAAAGGAGCAATGTCCACAAGAAAAAGAACCCACCAGTTTGTCCCCTGTGATGGTTAATTGTTCAGATTCAGAATGCTGTTCCATTCTTGACTTATTGTGATTAATGTCTTAACCCTACGGTAAGAGAATTTACACTTGTCCGTGAGAATGTTGGATAATTCTGAATTAGCCAAGAGGATATTCCAATTATTATTAACAGCATGTCGAATGGCATGTATATTTCTGCCATTTGTGGTGACAAACCTGATGATATTAGCTCGGTCAGAGGTTTTGTCATGATATGTCAGAAGTTGTGATCTATCCTGCCCAGAAGCCCAGTTGTAAGCTGATATCCTGGTTTATACCCTCTGGTCTTAAATCTATGTATAAGATCCTGTTTATGATGTTCAAAATCACCCTCAGAAGAGCAGATCCTTCTAATTCGAAGGAATTGGGATTTGTGAATATTCCTTATAATATGATTAGGATGTAAACTAGTAGCTTCCAAAAGGCTATTGTACTGAGGATATTTGCAGAATACCTGGGTGGACAAAGTATTGTCCATATTCCTGCTGATTTTGACATCCAAAAAATGTATTTCTTAATGGCCCATGTTAAGAGTAAATTCAATGCCCCACTTGTTGAGGAATGACATTCACTGAGGAAGGCTAAGTAGCCAAAATCGGTTTGAATTTCTCTTTAATAAATGTATTTTTTCACTCATTTGGTGCTGAACCTTGTTGTTTAAATTCAGTTTGCCTGTTTGGTTCTTTGCACCTACCTTACGTGCGGAGTACATTTGCTGTTCTACATGTGTTTTATCACTTCACTGGGGGCCTCTGAGTGAACGGTTGCTTTTCTATTTGTGTCATATTTCACTATGAACAAATCTGCCATTTTTCAATATCCTAAGGCAAACTGGGATCTTAAAGCTCCATTTTTGGGTTTCTATCGTGATCTGTATGGGAAGAAACTGTTTAATCATTTTTTATTTATACTACGCTCTGGTTTGGAAAGGATTTCGTCAGCGTTTTTGGCTGAGATACTAGGGGTGTGGGATTGCTAGTATTGCTTTCTGTGGACTGTTTGAGACAAATGCCAGGTTATGTACATCAAATGCTTCTCATTTTATTTCGGAAGGGAACAGTGGTTTAAATGACAACAGTATTGAAGGATCATGGCACAAGGCAATTTCTACTATTCACAGGCCATATAAGTGAGTTTCTGACTTTTACATTTTATTGAATGTGTTTGAAATGCTTTTGTCTGCACCTTTTGGCCTGGTTTATAATACTCGAGTGTTCTTCAGAACACCGGGATTGTCATAACTGTTATTAACACGTTCAGTGAAACCTTAGGGACTTATATTATCTTTTCGTGTGGTACATATTCCTTTTTTGTGGAAAGCAGTGATTTTGCAAGAACAGGATCGAAGGTTTGTTGTGGCACAAGGGTTAATACATGTTTTATGTGTGAGTCACAGACATATTTGGAATTGCGACAATTGGATCGAAGGGTTGCTGTGGCGTACATGTGATTCACTGTTTTGATATTGTATTTCATGAGGAACGGTGTATATGTTGCTGCTTTGTGCTTGATTTCTTAATCTGCTTCCCTTGCACATTTGGGTGAAAGAACGGGATCGAAAGATCATTGTGGCTTTTTGACCAATTTTGGTCCACTGAACATTTTTTTGACATCTATGAATATTTGCCTTCTCTACAAATCACATGAACTTGTTTTGGCATGAGATTTTTTTACACATTACCAACTTTAGAGTGTATTATAATTTCAATTTATACTGCTCTATCTATAATTTTTGTACTTATTCTTACGGCAAATGTTGAATTTTTGACCTATATCATTCATATGGCCATTTCTGTTACTGATTATGCTGAGATTTTTTCTGATTAATGAATGGGTTTATGGATTAGACAATATTGTTGTTTAAAGGCTATATATACTTGTTTGAGCACTTATTATTAGGGGTTTCTTGCTACTCATGTGCTTATCATAGTGTTGATTGGGAAACTGTGAGATCAGTCTTTTATATTTTTGCATTTTCTTATTTTTTTGTTAGAAAATAGTGTGTATTTACATATTATCAGATTTATACAGATAAGGTTGGGTTTCTAGGTTGAACTAACTACATTAAGTCAGTTGACCAACTGGATTTTCTCATTATTGTGTTTATATTTGTATATACATATTTTCTCCAGGATTAATCAGTTATGGATCTTGAAACCATATTACAGGGTTTATCTGCTGACTAAAATGATCTTGAATTATTTGGTATTTCTGCAGACAATACAAGTTCCAGTATAGGGGACATCAGGGATCCTAATGATTTATGTAAAAGCTTATTTTTTCAACTAACAAAAAGCATGACCAATTTACGAAGCTCAGTTTGGCACCTCAAATTATTTAAGGCCTACCAGGACAAAAATATCACTCCTAGAGGCCTTAGAATCAGGATGCAAACTTTTGTCAGTAATCCTGATGATTTGTTACAGGAACAATGGGCGCAAGCACAGCAGGAGGCCACCATGACCTTTGTTAACATTTTATCATCTTTTCATGAAAGATCAATCCAGATCAGTATAACTGAAACCCAACAAATTGCAATGATATTAAAGCTTTTGAGGGTCAGAAACAATATCAGGATTGTCTTCAAAAATTATCCAAAGACCTATTAGTTACAGAGAAAAATCTCAGGGATAAAAAACTGCATAAATTCCAAAGGGATCTTAGGGACTACAAGCAGGGTAAACCCTTTGGATTTAAGAAAAATGTCACATTTTTAGAAGGGGAAAACAGGATGGCTCGGCCCAGGAGAAAAAGACCAAGATCACTACTTAAAAAATCTAAATCAGACTACAGAAGTACTTCAGGGGAATAATTTTCTATTACTGAGATAGAGCAAGGACCTGTTCAGGGGTCCCCAGCCCATAAAAAACAGAAATGTTATAAACCCTTTAGATCCAGGAAACACAGGGGTGGGAGAAAGCATAACAAATGTCGAAAATCTGGAAACTTTGTTACAGATGATAATTCCCAAACATTAGTAGGTTCTAATGTATTTAACATTTCTTCTGTCACATTGTCTGATGCTGCTATTAAACTTTTGAATAAGGGATTAACATATGTTCCTGGTTTCTATGTTCATGAAGATTCTGTGGTTAAAGATGTTCAATCATTCTGCCGGCTGTTGAATTTAAAACTATTTTTTGGTTCACAGGACATCTCTCAAACATCCACTGACTTTAAGTTCAAAAAAATCTGAATTCCAGCCTCCTATGGATAAATATGTGGCCATTTTTCAAAAATCTGTTCTTAAATATTTACATTTTCATGGTTATGAGACCCTGAGGCCTACAAACAACTTAGAAATGCCCTACATTATATGTCTATGCCTTTGGACCCGACCTGTCGTTTTCAGAAAGAAATTGATTCCTTTTTAGAGTTGGCTGTTGAGGAAGGAATAATAAGTACTTTGGTTGCACAACAGCTTAAAGTAAATGATCCTCCGAAACAGATACTTTATTTGCTGCCAAAACCTGTTGAAACCTCTTGGCAGACCAATAGTATCTGGTATAGGCTCACTTACGGAACCTTTATCGGAATTCCTCACCAAATATTTGCAGCCACTCCTATCCTTAGTTAGATCGACGATAAAGGATACCACCGAATTTCTTAGAATTATCAGTGACATCCAGTTAGAGCATGAGTAGATTATGTGTACACTGTCTGTCACTGCTTTATATACAAATATTCCACACTGGGCTGGGCTTCAGGCTTTTCAGTACTGGCTTGACAAGGCAAATTTATATCCTCCAGGGTTCAACACTTTGTTAGTCTGTATGGCGGAACATGTCCTTACCAAAAACATCTTCTATTTTCAGAAGGAATGTTATTGGCAGGTCAGGGGTATAGCTGTGGGGGCATCCTTTGCCCCCATTTATGCTGACCTGTTCATGGGATATTTGGAAGATATCCTTATATATGATGCTTTTCATAATATCTTTTTGGATGAGATGGATATTGGGTGGCGATACCTGGACAATTGTTGGCTGATTTGGCGAGCTGACACCACCTATCTATTGGAGTTCGTTCAGTACAACAAGTGGGGTATTGAACTTACTCTTAACATGGACCATCAAGAAATACATTTTTTGGATGTCAAAAGCAGCAGGAATATGGACAATACTTTGACCACCCAGGTATTCTGCAAATATCCTCAGTACAATAGCCTTTTGGAAGCTACTAATTTACATGCTAATCATATTATAAGGAATATTCCCAAGTCCCAATTCCTTCGAATTAGAAGGATCTGCTCCTCCAAGGGTGATTTTGAACATCATAAACAGGATCGTATACATAGATTTAAGACCAGAGGGTATAAACCAGGACATATATAATCAGCTTGCAACTGGGCTTCTGGGCAGGATAGGTCACAATTTCTGACATATCGTGACAAAACCTCTGAACAAGCTAATGTCATCAGGTTTGTCACCACATATGGCAGAAATAAACATGCCATTCGACATTCTGTTAATAATAATTGGAATATCCTCTTGGCTAATTCAGAATTATCCATCATTCTCATGGATGAGTGTAAATTCTCTTACCGTAGGGGCAAGATATTAGGGTCATACTTTAATCACTATAAGTCAAGAATGGAACAGCATTCTGAATCTGAACAATTAACCATCACAGGGGACAAACTGGTGGGTTCTTTTTCTTGTAGACATTGCTCCTTTTGTAAATATATGCTTAAGTCCAGGGAGTTTTGCAGCAAGAATACTAAACTTGTGTACCAGATTAGACATTTTGTCAACTGCGGGACGGACAGGGTGATATATTTGGCCACCTGCTCCTGTTCCGCTTTTTATGTTGGCCAAACATCTAGGCCTTTCAGAATTAAAATGTCTGAACATTTAGGGGATATCAGGAATCAACGTTCAAGTAATGCACTCTACAGACATGTTTGTGTAGACAAATCTGCCAGATTTCATTTTTGTATTATTGACAAAATATGGGATGATAGATCTCAATAATTGGGTTGGCACAGGAATTTGAATGACATGGAGACAAGATGGATAACCAAGTTAGGGGCTTTGTTTTCACCAGGTCTGAATGCCCATTTGTGAAACAGTCAGGATTTGTGTGGATAATTGTTTATTCATTTTTTGATTGATGATATTGTTTGTGTATACATATATATATAAATTTCCATCTTTTTATTTATTTCACTTTTTATTTTATTTCATTGGTATGTATTTTTCTGAGTTTGCTATATTTCATTATAGAACTAGTGATACATATTATGGAATTTATCACTGTGCCTTTAAGGAATTACTGACTGTGGAATTGGCTAATTGTTCGTGGGATATATATTAGGTTTTCTGAATGAGGAATGACATTCACTGAGGAAGGCTAAGTAGCCAAAACCGGTTTGAATTTCTCTTTAATAAATTTATTTTTTCACTCACTTGGTGCTGAACCTTGTTGTTTAAATTCATATATACATGCCAACTGGAAGAGGGTTAAATGTGTGACACCCACCTTGGCCAAAAGGATAAGAAAAGAAAAGGGAAGAAATGGAGGGTAAGTTGCAATACTGCAACAGTGATCACTCTGACATCTACTGTTACAATAAGTTCTTGCACAACTGTACTCTGTCCTTCCTTTGATCACTGTTGCATTATTAATACCAAATGTGAAGATTCCCAAAGCTGACTAGATTGTGAGGTGAGAGGGAGTAGGACTGAGAAGCTGAGCTTGCAACTAAGCTTCCTTGAAGCATGGATCTACCAAATCCAGCTCTTGCCCTAGAGAAAACACTGGTCTTGTAATGTTTAGTAAATGTGAGGATGGAAGACCCAGTTGCAGTGGCGGCTGGTGACTTCAAATCACAGGGGGGCTGCAGGAGACAGCTGAATGGGTGGGGTCAATGGGGAGGGGGTGTGGTCAACCAGAAAGGGGAGGAGCTATGCACAAAACCACAAAAAACTAACTTTAATTAAATACGCTGCCCTGGGTGGCAAACCATCATTATGAAAGTCCAATCAAGACAAAAATAAGTGTAGAAGAATAAAAATATTTCAATGCATTGGCTGCATGACAGCTTACTTAATATCTAGATGGAAACAAAAGGTTGTGAGGCATGAAAAAATAAATTACTTTTTAAATACATTACTGGAATGCCAGTCAAAATCAAGTATAAGAAAACCAGAAGCACTCAACTCAAACCACTTCTCCTTGCACTGCAGTCCTAATTATAATATATTCAGCTTTATTAAAGTACCAAGTAACATGCTGAAAGTAGAAATCTATGTGATGCCCCACTTGTAAAAATGTTTCTTATCCAAAAAGACCTGCTGCCTGACAACTTGTTTCATGGGGAAAACATGATAAAAGTGAAAAATGAAAAGCAAACAAGAAACAAGCTCAAGATACATTGCTTAAAGGATTACTGTACAGGTTATGGACCACACATGATTGGCATTCTGTTTAGTTTACGGGTAAAGTCTGTAGAGATGACTGGAAGTCTCCAACAAGTGTAATGAGCTTTTTAAAATAATGGAATCCTATCCTTTAATACCCAAGGCTTATACATTATCTAGTCAAGTATTCTCTGCATGGCAACAACAGAAAGGCTTTCAATGTTGGCAATTCTTTAACAGTATGCTTATTAAAGCTTACTTGCATCTTACGATCTCAGACAAGCTTACCTTATGGTCATTAAAGCATTGCTACTTAAAAACACAGAGCAACAGGCACTTTGAGTAATAAGCATAAATCAACAGTACAAAAATATGACAGAAACCAGACCATTCTGCAAAATCAAGGACAGATGAAAAGCCACTGTAGTACTTATGCAGTGTGTCCTCCCCATCCAAGGTAGATACAACTACTCCTTGCCTTGCTTGGACACATCCAGAGTCACTACATGGGGAGTGGGGTGCAACAAGCATGTCACAATTTGAAATCTCTCTGGCTGACTGTGATGGCCCTGACACATTTGTCATACCTCTCAACCTCAAGAGCAAGAAATCTGGACAAAGCCATACACAGAAGTGGGACAAAGGCCCAACAATAAGGACAATTTTAAAATATTGCTCTAATAAACTTAGAAAGATAATAGAATAGGTCTTGCATTAGTATGAATTTTCTGAAGGGTATAAAATCTGAAACTCAAATGTCTGTCATTTTCTAACTTCAGTCTTTAGTGATGTCACTAATTTGCCAAAAACACAATTTTATGAAAAATGGACAAAAACGTGATGCAAAAATATAAAATAGACACACAATACAGCTGCTACCTGTCAAAGAAGGGACACTTTAATATTAGTACTGCTACCTTGAGCAGCTGACAAAATATAAAAGAATCTACATGCATTTCAAGTAATCTATAACTTTGATTATTACAGTTATTTCTTAATTGTAAACCCTCCATGTTTTCTTCCAAAATTGCTATTTTATGGAGGGATTATAAGGGGGAAGAGCAACATTTTGAGCCAAAAATTGGGGACAGTTGAGAGGTTGGCTATGCCTAATTCTATAAAGCAATTTATTTGCATGTACCTCTCAACCTGTTAATGCAGTAAATCTGAACAAGGCCAAATATATTGGGGGCACATATAAACAGTACTAAAAATTGCTCTTGTATAAATTGAGACAGTTGATAGAACAGCTCTTACTTTAATATGCATTTTTCTGAAGGTTATGAAGTCTGAAACTTGACTTCTGGCAAATCATTTAGGAATTAAAACTACAAATTTTATGAACAACAAACCAAAAATAAGAAGCAAAAATCTATTCATTCTTTGAAAATCTGGACAGTTGGGAGGTATAGTTCAGCTGGGCCTGTCTGAGTTTGCTGCCCTTCCCCCCCTGACAAAATAATGGTTGAATGGAGCCTCTGCAGCCATTCTAATGAACCATTATACTTGGCTATTTCAATCCATTTACCATAAACACTAATGTGCATACTGCTTTACTTCTATGAGGAGTTGGACTTCATTTGAAAGTTTTATTTTGTATTTTACAGCACAGACACTAATCATCTGTTAAACAAAGCAATGCAGTCTCACAATGAAAACTTAGCATTAAAACTTCTCTGCCCTTGAAACTCACATTCATTGAAACAGCATTGAAACCCACATTCAAAGAAAATACATTTTGCCAGTGGCAGATAAAGATTAATTTTGGGCTGTTTTCGAATCATAGGCTCCTTGCATATGAAATATACATGTGCTCTTTGATACACCTTCCTCATTGTACTAAAATTATATTCCTTGTACAATACAGTACACTTGTTACAGGGTGTTTTAAATTTGTTTTGAACATTTTTTCCAGTAAGCAATGAAACAAACCATATGCACCCATAATGGCAAAACTGCCCAGTTGAGAACATTTATCATAAAAAAGTTTACTCAGACTTCCACAGTCCACCATTATTAGTAAATATACACAATTCTACAGTCCACCATTATTAGTAAATATGCACAATTCCACAGTCCACCATTATCAGTAAATATGCACAATTCTACAGTCCACCTTTATCAGTAAATATGCACAATTTTACAGTCCATTATCAGTAAATATGCACAATCTCTGAAGTCAGTCATCTAAATAATTCCACATTAAAGAAATCTGTAACTAATGAAGCGGTTGCTGCTAGCAATCACCTTTATATTTCATGGTTTCATCGAAAAATAAAGTGTCTGTTGCCCCTCAGGAATAAATTGCCTATATTACATTAAAAAATGATAAGCTAGTAATAATATTGCAAGAGGAAATGGATGGCAAACTGATAACGAACTCATAGTTAGTATCTTCACCAAGGAGAACATTCTCAGTACGGCAGCATCTACCCCTTGTGGGAGTAGAACCCATAACCTTCTGCATCAAAAGCAAGTACACAGCCTGTTGTGCTATAGTATTAACTTGGCAAAGCACTAAACTTCTATTCCCCTGCAGCTCTCAGTTCCTTGTAAAATCTACTCAATACTCAACTGCATCTCAACTTCGAAGCTCAAGAAAAATGGAAAAAGCCAAAATGTATTGGGGGGGGGGGGTCAAAGTCAAAAGCCCAAAAACAGGGACACATTAAACATTGCTTGTATAATCTTGGAAAGTTGCTAGAATAAAATGTTGTGTTGCCACCATATATTTTACTGCCAAGGTCCCTGAGCAAAAAACAGTCAGAGTAACATACCACTACGCCACATCAGCTGCTTTGTAAAAGAGAGGAAGACTGAAACTTAAATGGCTATCATTTAGTGAATTCAGTTCTCACCATAGCTGTCAACCTCTTAGTACAAAACACCTGGACAAACCCAGTAATGAGGAAAATACAGCCCTCAAACATATTCAGTGAATTCAGTTCTTGCCATAGCTGTCAACCTTAGCACAAAAACCTGGACGAAGCCAATAATGGGGGAATACAGTCCCAAAAATAGGGACAAATTTAAAATATTCATCTTATAAACTTAGAAAATTGCTAAAAAAAAAAAAGGTTGTGCTACTATGTATTCTGAAGAACATGAAGTTGGAAATTCAAATGCCGGTCAATTTTACTGCGGACAGAACAAAAACAATTTTCAGCAGAGACGAGGGATTAAAACTGCAGACACGTCTTTGTAAAATGGCAGGGCACCAGAGCAAATCCACACAAACACAGGGAGGAGATGCAGACTCCACACAGAAGCCACCCCAACCAAGAATCAAACCAGAAAACCTATAGCTGTGAGGCAACAATACTATCACTGCACCATCAATTATGCAAGGAATTAAACATTCAGAAACCTGAAGTCTGAAATTCAAATGCCTGTCAATTTTACTGCGGACAGAACAAAACAATTTTCAGCAGAGACGAGGGATTAAAACTGCAGACACGTCTTTGTAAAATGGCAGGGCACCAGAGCAAATCCACACAAATACAGGGAGGAGATGCAGACAGAAGCCACCCCAACCAAGAATCAAACCAGAAAACCTATAGCTGTGAGGCAACAATACTATCACTGCACCATCAATTATGCAAGGAATTAAACATTCAGAAACCTGAAGTCTGAAATTCAAATGCCTGTCAATTTTACTGCGGACAGAACAAAAACAATTTTCAGCAGAGACGCAGGGATTAAAACTGCAGACACATCTTTGTAAAATGGCAGGGCACCAGAGCAAATCCACACAAACACAGGCAGGAGATGCACACTCCACACAGAAGCCACCCCAACCAAGAATCAAACCAGAAAACCTATAGCTGTGAGGCAACAATACTACCACCGCACCATCAATTATGCAAGGAATTAAACATTCAGAAACCTGAAGCCTGTCAATTTTACTGCGGACAGAACAAAAACAATTTTCAGCAGAGACGCAGGGATTAATACTGCAGACACGTCTTTGTAAAATGGCAGGGCACCAGAGCAAATCCACACAAATACAGGGAGGAGATGCAGACAGAAGCCACCCCAACCAAGAATCCAACCAGAAAACCTATAGCTGTGAGGCAACAATGCACCATCAATTATGCAAGGAATTAAACATTCAGAAACCTGAAGTCTGAAATTCAAATGCCTGTCAATTTTACTGCGGACAGAACAAAAACAATTTTCAGCAGAGACGCAGGGATTAAAACTGCAGACACGTCTTTGTAAAATGGCAGGGCACCAGAGCAAATCCACACAAATACAGGGAGGAGATGCAGACAGAAGCCACCCCAACCAAGAATCAAACCAGAAAACCTATAGCTGTGAGGCAACAATACTATCACTGCACCATCAATTATGCAAGGAATTAAACATTCAGAAACCTGAAGTCTGAAATTCAAATGCCTGTGAATTTTACTGCGGACAGAACAAAAACAATTTTCAGCAGAGACGCAGGGATTAAAACTGCAGACACATCTTTGTAAAATGGCAGGGCACCAGAGCAAATCCACACAAACACAGGCAGGAGATGCAGACTCCACACAGAAGCCACCCCAACCAAGAATCAAACCAGAAAACCTATAGCTGTGAGGCAACAATACTACCACCGCACCATCAGTTATGCAAGGAATTAAACATTCAGAAACCTGAAGTCTGAAATTCAAATGCCTGTCAATTTTACTGCGGACAGAACAAAACCAATTTTCAGCAGGGATTAAAACTGCAGACACGTCTTTGTAAAATGGCAGGGCACCAGAGCAAATCCACACAAACACATGGAGGAGATGCAGACTCCACACAGAAGCCACCCCAACCAAGAATCAAACCAGAAAACCTATAGCTGTGAGGCAACAATACTACCACTGCACCATCAAATATGCAAGGAATTAAACATTCAGAAACCCTTAAGTCTGAAATTCAAATGCCTGTCAATTTTATTTAACATTTTTAATCAGGACAGTCTGACTTGGAACAAATAAACAATTTTCAGCAGAGGCCCAGGAAGAAATAATGCAGACATGTCTTTGTAACATGGGAGGACACAAAAGCAAACCCACACAAACACAGAGAAGATACAGACCCCACAAAGAAGGAACCCCAGCCAAGAATCAAACCCAAGAACCTGCAACTGTGAGGCAACAATGCTACTACTACACCATCAAATATCAAGCATTGCAACATTTACAAACCACAGATATTATGAGGAACAGATCAGATCGAATATGAGGCAAAAATCTGAAATTTTTTTACAAATGGTGGTGGGTAGGGAACTCAAGTCTTTAACACCTGCATACAGGGTACAGGGTTCAAGCCTGAGGTATTCCCTACCACACCACCATAAGCACCTGGGGCATTTTCACACACACACACACACACACACTCCAGTAAAGCATAAGCACCAAGTCTGTGCAGTTTAAAAGTGCACAGACGTCTCCTTGTGTCCCCCTATGGGGACTGCCGGACTGCCTTGAGCATGCACATAGACCGACAGTAGTTGGGACTACTGCGCATGCGCGAAGTCCGCGAATTTTCAAAAAATAATTATTTTTTTATTTTTCTTTATTTTTCTTTCTAGTTTTTATTTTGAGGGGGCTGCAGTCCGGCAGCCCGATGCCACGAGCCGCCCCTGCCCAGTTGCTGCTTCTAAAAATTGATTTAGAATTCAGACCTTTGATAAAAGCTTCAGAAAAGGCGACAACCCTGGTGGAATAGACCCTAAAGAGACATAGGAGCACTTTTTTGATATGTAACAGTCTGAAGTACAAAAATGTTATACATAAGGGAAAACTGGAACAGTGTCTGCACAAAATATGAAAAAGGTCCTTCCCCAAAATACTGGACAACAACAAATAAAAAAGATAATGGACTACAGCTTTAATGCTAATTGTTTGTAAGATAATGTAATGCCAATTTGTAACATCAAGGCATAGCTAGTAATAGTTTTCCTCTCATATTATTTCCTGAAAATATCTAACTGCATCCCTTACTTAAGACAATGTAAGATTAAAAAAAAGACTCTTAAGTTTATATACAGTTCATCAAACATGTTATGCACATTCTAAAAATACACATCCACTTATATTGTAGGACTGAGCCAGTCTTTGTACACTTTCTGTAAGTGTAAAACATTGCCTATTTTGGTTTACATATGCCCAGTACATTCAATCATCTTTGCCAAAAAAGCATAATCCGTTTTTTTCAATAGTTTATGTAATTCAACATTATATTTATTTAGGTGCCTCCTGTACCTCTGTTCATACTCAGCTCATTGTCCTATACGGTATTTCACATTCCCAGGTACTCTGTCTATTCATCAGTACCACATTCCCTTCCTTTATTAGCTTTGCATACCAGTATTGTATCCTTCAGCTGCAATAACTCATTTAATGTGTTACATCCTCCTTTAGATGAAACATTTTTTTTCTTTTTTCATGTGGTCACAATAAGCTGTTCTGAGTTTTATCCTACAGTTTAATTCACAACAATTAATTACTATATTTACCTTAGGAGGGAAAGATGTACCTCTTCACTTGATATCAGGCATCTGAATGCATCCATAGCCCAAAACCAGCACACCATATGCTGCATTGTTAGTTTTATAGCTTTAGTAGATGTGATTAAGGCTTAATGATAATATCTTGAAAAGCAGCAGAGGGTGGACTGTAATATTTGGTACCAGGCATTGGATGATTTATATGCTCTAGAAAATACACCACCAGATAAGTCTGTGCAGGCAGTCTATAAATCTTCATTGTTAAATACTTTAAAGAGAACAATAGATTTAAGTTGTTACATTTGCATCATTAGCTGAAGTATTTTTCTTCTGAACTAGATGAATTCTATAAACAGATTATCACCTTTAAAAACACAGAGCACTCTAGGTGAAAACTTGGTAACCATGGTCTTATTTAGACAAATGCTGAGTGTTTTCAGTAAATAACTCAATTCCAGGCTTAGTGTTTCTTTAAAGCAGGACAAACTGACAATATCTGAAACTTGGGAAGTGTTAAAACCTAAAAACAAAAACTGATTAAAGGACCTCAAAGAATACTGATGAATGGTTAAATAGGATGCAGACCATATATTTACAAATTAAAAAAGAAATACATCGGCAGTTATGTCATCTTTAGATGTTGGTGTTGCAGAAATGTAGATGTTATGTGATCCTATCACGCCTACATTCTGTACTGATGGGTTCGGAGCCGATCCTCGGCTCCGACTCAGCACGCTATACTATAGAGCGAAGTCTCTTATTGGCTGAGCTATTCTACATCCCAGGATGCACCACCACAGCTTCCCCAGATCTCGTTTGCCGCTTGACAGCAATAGACGTGGTCTCGACTTGGCTGAGCTAAGTACTCTTTACTGACTAAATTTCTGTCAGAATTTTTCTAAATTTTCACCCAAAAAGCTGTTTTAACAGCTACTTATCGTTTTGTGTGGTTTATTGAAAGTTTGTGTGAACTTATTTTTAGCGTTAGGTTCCCGCTTAAGTACGAGGGGTTTCCTCGCGCTCTACTTTGGGCCGTGTTACATCCCCTTTTTGTTGCTTAAATTTTGGTGTGGTATTCGTTCCTCTAACGTCAAGGTCCCGTTTTAGTTAGAGGGGCCTTGCCCTCGCGCTCTTCTAGAGCTGTGCTTTAGTTTCTGCCTGTGTGTCTGTGCCTGATTTACTGGCCTATCCCGTTTAAATTAGAGGGATTTGGTATCTCTGTTTGATTAGTTTTTCTTCCTTAGTCTGGTTTTGGTGTGTGCCTTTGTGGTGATGTCGAAGGAACATAGGCCTTTGGGCTTTAAAAAATGTACCAAGTGTGGGTACAAGATGTCAATCACGGATGACCACTCTCTATGTGTTTATTGCCTAGGCCCTAAGCACCTTCAAGAGTCTTGCAGTGTATGCCACGCCTTTTCTTCTCGTGTCCTCCAAGAGAGGAAAAACAAATTGATATTGAAAGGGCTTATCACCCCTTCTTTTGAGGAGGCTTTATCTTCTTCCCCCTCTCCTTCCAGGAAGAAGAAGTCTTCGGCTCTGACTAGTCCGTCGGAGCCGATAGCAAAAAAATCAAGGCAGGCTTCTCCGTCGGCTCCACGAACTTCGGAGTCGAGGTCGGAACGGTCTGCCTCGATGCCTCCAGCCTCGACTCCTCTTTCTTCGGAGCTGAGCGCTCGAGCATCGAGAGGCGGGTCACCTTCTCCAGCTCCATTGGTTTCGGAGCCGAGAAAGGTCGCTCGCTCAGACTCTTCTACCTCGGCGCCGAAGTCCCCGTCGGCTCCGAGGGAAATTGCGGTGCTGGTGGAATCTCCCTCGGCGCTGATACTACTTGAGACTATTCGGAGCCGGTCCCCCAGTCTTTCGGAACCAGCGGAGAAGTCAACTCGGGCCCGATCGGTCTCTTCTCGGTCTTCGAGGATGTCCGATTCGGATATAGACAGGGTGCTTCAAAGGCTGTTTCAGTCTCCAGTCTTCCAAAAGTTAGTCTCGGCTCCAGCCCAGTCGGCTCCAGAGCCGATTGTCCACCCTGTTGTCTTGGTTCCTTCTCCAACAGCCTCGGCACCGTTGGAGTCAGTGCTGGTGGAGCCGGTAGAGGTTTTCGGGTCGGCTCCGACCCTTACTCCAACCCCGACCCTCGGGTTGGAGTTCGGTACACGGACCTCCTCGGTCGGCCCCGGGGGTGATGTTTCGGGTCCGATGGTTTCAGTTCCGAGCCTCCCTCTCAGTGCGTCGGCTGCGGGAGTGCCGTCTACTGGTGTGGCCTCGGGGGTCGGACCTTCCCGGGACTCGGGGGGGGGGTCCGGCCTTCAGGGCCATGAGGAGTGCTTTGGCCAAATCTTCCTTGGCTACCTCCACCATCTCTCCGGCACCTTCCCTTGGCATGGAGACTGGTTCCTTTGTTGTCCCCCTGTCTCAAGACAGCGGAGCCCTGGGGCCTGAGGTCACCCCCATTGGGGGTTCCCTCCTTACTGGAGGTCCTTCCGAGGCTTCTTCGGAAGAACCTCCCAGGAAGAGACAGTGCAAGAGGAAGCACGTCGACTCGCCTGATGAGTCTCTCACCTCGGACACCGACCTCGATGATGTGGAGGGGTCCCCCAAGTCGTCCTCGGATGATGTCTCCTTTGTGGACATCTTGGAAATCCTGAAGCAACGAGGCGACTGGCAGTCCAAACCCCCTTCCGCTGAGGAGTCGGTATTCCTCAAGGCCTTCGGGGTTCAGCCCTCCGCCTCCTGGGTGTCTCCGTCCTTCGATGAGCTCCTGGATTTGATCTCTCGAAGGGCGTGGGAGCACCCGGATTCTGTGGAACCGGTGCCAGCTCGCCCGAATAAGTTTCTGTCAGCCCCCCGTGAAAAGGACTTCCTCTCTAAACGTGTGGCCGTAGATGCCCTGGTGGTGGCATCTGCTACCCAGCAAGATGTGGCAGAGGCTTCGACGTCCGTCCATCCTCCTAATAAAGAGTCCAGGAGCATGGATCGGTATGGGAAGCGCACCCTTACTTCAGCAGCCTTTACTTTAAGGTCTCTGAATTATCTGACACACTTCACCAGACTTCAGAGGGATCTGGTCAAGGATCTTTCAGATACCCTCTCTGGTAACCTACCTGAGCAGCTGGCCCAGACGGTTAGCTCTCAGTTGGCTATGCTATCATCAATATCGAACTCGTCCATGAGGCTCATTTCATATGCGGCCGAGGGGGCGAGTAGAGCGGCGGGTACAGGTGTTGCTCTATGGAGACAAGCCTGGCTCCGCCTGTGTCATTTTGCTGAGGCCTTCAAGTCTTCCTTTGCCGACGCTCCCTTTGATGGGTCCTCCTTGTTTGGACCCAAGGTAAAGGACACCTTGACCCGCTGTGAACAAGAGGGTAAGACTTTGACTGCCGTAGGGGCACGGTTTTTCACTCCCTTCTGGCCTTATCCCAAGGCTAGAAGAGGGGGGAAAATGTGGTTCCGCAAATCTCAGAAGACTTACCCCTCACAGCAGGACGATCCCCCTTCTTGAGGCAGAGGAGGGGGAAATTTTTCAGGAAGATGCCGTCCCAGAGGCGGCAGAGGCCCCCGCAAAACTGGAGACCGCGAGTCCTTTCGTGGCTCCTCAACCTTCCAGCATCCTTGAAGGATTGCCCGACTGCGCAGCTCCGGAGCCAGTCAGGGGTCGTTTTTCGAGGCACCTAAAGGCCTGGGAGAATATCACTCAGGATCGATGGGTGCTCCAAATCATCGCCGGAGGTTATGTCATTCCCTTTTCACATCCCCCCTCACCATCCAGAAAAATCCCGGACCCACCACCCAGTCAACGGGATCTTGCAGCCATCGAAATCTCAAAGCTGCTTCAAAAAGGAGTCATCCAACCGGTCCCCGTAGACCAGACCGGATTAGGGACTTACTCAAGATTCTTTTTGGTGCCAAAAAAGACCGGGGACATGAGGCCCATCTTGGATCTCAGCAAACTCAACCGTTCTGTCAAGAAGTCCAAGTTCCGGATGGTCACCTTACAATCCATTCTCCCGCTGCTGGAGGAAGGTGTTTGGATGTGCTCCATAGATCTCAAGGACGCCTATTATCATATCCTGATAGATCAGGCGTCCAGGAGACACTTGCGCTTCAGCCTGGGAGACAGTCATTTCCAGTTCCGTGCACTGCCCTTTGGTCTCACCACAGCCCCCAGGGTGTTCACCAATGTTTGGCGGTGGTGACTGCTCACCTGAAAAGTCTAGGATTCCAGGTGTTTCCATACCTAGACGACTGGCTCCTAACTGCCACCTCCAGGCGTCTACTCTTACAGAACCTAGCAGCCATTATATCTCTAGGCAACTCCCTAGGAATCACCTTCAATTGGGGAAAGTCTGTGTTGCTGCCATCTCAGCGCATACGGTTTATCGGAGTAGAGATAGACTCAAAGCAAATGCGGGTCTATCTTCCTACAGAGAGGATAGAAATATTACAGTCTCAAGTTCGAGCATTGCTCCTCAAACGCCGAGCCCCAGCCAGGATGGTCCTACAACTGTTGGGTTCCATGTCGGCTACCATTCTCCTAGTTCCCTTAGCAAGATTGCATATGAGGATTCTCCAGTGGCTCCTGTCAGTCCAGTGGTCTTATCAGGATCTCCCTCTCAGTCACCCCTTTCTGATCACGGAGACGTGCAAACAGGACCTCCGTTGGTGGCTTCTTTCCTCCAACCTGGATCAGGGGCGACCCTTCGTTCCTCCACCTCCAGTGGCCACTTTGACTACGGACGCCTCCCAGACGGGGTGGGGGGACATTACCTGGGCAGGTCAGTCCAAGGCAAGTGGCACCCCGACAAGAGTTCCTTCCACATCAACATACTGGAAATGAGGGCGGAGCTTCTATCGCTGCAAGCACTACACAGTTACCTCCCCCAGGGCATGATTGCCATTCAGTCTGACAACATGTCAGTAGTCTGGTACCTGAACAAGCAGGGAGGGACCAGGTCCTACCCCTTTTGCAGAGAGGCCATGAAAGTATGGGATTGGGCGATTGCAACCAACCATTTCTTGGTAGCAACACACATTCCGGGGAGATCCAATGTGATAGCCGACAGACTGAGCAGAACTATTCTCTCCCCGCTAGAGTGGTCTCTGAACGACAGAGTGGCAACTCAGATTTTCAGAAGATGGGGAACTCCTTGTTGCGACCTCTTTGCAACTCCTCTCAACACGAAATGTCAACAGTTCTTCTCTCTCACCCCAGTTCCGGGGGAGTTTCCCAAGGACGCCCTAGTCCAAGCTTGGCCCACCGGCCTACTGTACGCCTTTCCACCGGTTCCCCTTCTTCCCAGGGTGATCCAGAAGGCGATTCACTTGCAGAGCAAGATGATTTTAGTTGCCCCATACTGGCCTCGTCAAGTCTGGCTGCCCTTACTTTGGAAATACGCACTGGACGGTCCATGGTTCCTGGACCAGGTTCCAGACCTCTTGATCCACCAGTCGGGACAGCTTCATCAGTCCCTTCACTCGTTGAGGTTAACAGCTTGGCTCCTCCACTTCTGACCATAGTCAGGAACCATGTTTTGGACTCGGAAGTCATACATATCTTATCCTTGGCCCACAAGACTTCGACTAAAAAAATGTATAACAGCAAATGGAAGAGATTCGCTATTTGGGCCCAACTCCGGGGATTAGATCCCATTACTGCCCCGGTGTCAGAAGTTTTGAAGTTTTTAGCTTCTTTATTCAATCAAGGTTCTTCAGTCTCTACCATCAAGGTTCAATTGGCAGCTATTTCTAATTTTCATGAATGTATAGACCCACCTTTGATGAGCAATAAGTTGTGTAAAGCCTTCATGAGAGGTGCTTGGCTGCTACGACCTCCGATTTCTCATCCCGCTCCACCGTGGGATCTTAATTTCGTATTAGGTGCTTTGACCTCTTCCCCCTTCGAACCGGCAGCAACTTGTGACTTGAAATTTCTTTCTTGGAAGACTGCTTTTTTGGTGGCAATTACATCAGCCAGAAGTTTCAGAACTTCAAGCCCTATGTGTCAAACCACCGTACCTGGTTTTTCACAAGGATAGAGTATCCCTCAGGCCTAATCCATCCTTTGTTCCCAAAGTTTGTTCTAGTTTTTGTCTTCAACAGTCATTGGAACTTCCAGTTTTCTTCCCAAACTACTCAGACAGAGCGGAATACATCTTCCACTCATTGGATGTTCACAGGCAATTGCGTTTCTATTTAGATAGGATGCACCAAACACGGAAAACAGATCAGTTGTTTGTGTCCTTTTCGGACAATAAATTGGGCAAAGCCGTCACGAAGGTCACTATTGCCAAGTGGATCAGGGACTGTATCAGCCATACTTACTTCCTTTCTAATAAAGAACTTACAAACTCAGTGAAAGCTCATTCTACAAGGGCTATGGCTACTTCGACAGCCTTTCATTCTAAGCTTGCCATTAGTGACATTTGTGCTGCGGCTACCTGGTCCTCTCCTCACACATTTATTTCTCATTACAAATTGGACGTGGCATCTCGGGCGAGCTTCCTTCGGTTCCACAGTTCTCAGGAGTGTTTTCCAGTGAGCCACCCAGGAATCAGGTGCTAGGGACGCTGTCCCATCAGTACAGAATGTAGGCGAGATAGGATCACATAACATCTTTTAGTTATGTACTTACCATAACTTTAGATGTTTGGGATCCATCTCCCCTACATTCCTAATAACCCACCCTCCTTCCCCCTGTCTTGGAGATCAGAAGAGACCGGACGGTTCAAGTTTAGCCGTTTCATCTTGAAACACCTGGCAATATTATATCAACAGTCTATGTGTGTGTGCATGTGTGCGGACAAACAAGATCTGGGGAAGCTGTGGTGGTGCATCCTGGGATGTAGAATAGCTCAGCCAATAAGAGACTTCGCTCTATAGTATAGCGTGCCGAGTCGGAGCCGAGGATCGGCTCCGAACCCATCAGTACAGAATGTAGGCGAGATGGATCCCAAACATCTAAAGTTATGGTAAGTACATAACTAAAAGTTTCTTCAGTTCCCTGCCACCAAGCAAGTTCCTATAAAGAGAAGTGCAGACAACAGAAGAGACTTGAATAGTGTAGATAGGGTCGCCACCTTTTCAAATGTCCAGAATGGGACATTTTTTGTAGAAACGTGAAATTTCGCAGGGCAAAACATACCCATGATAAGTGCAAAAGACAAAACTTCACTTTTTTGCCCAAATAAAAGTTTATTCTTGTAGCATTTGAGTTATTTATGCTATGTCATATAACATTTAGGTGTTTCAGATGTAAAATAACTGGTTTATGTAGCTATTAAAGAAAGCTTTGGAAATATTTTTGTCCTAAAATCTCAGGACATTTGCGATTTTTAAGTGTTTTTCGCAGGACACAACTGCCCAAAGAGGGACTGTCCCTCGCAAAGAGGGACAGGTGGTAACCCTATACCAGTGAACTGCAGTGTGCTGTAGTTTTGGAATGCTTGCCATTTCTAATGTGCCTCAGACCTGCTGTTCAGTAGTTCTTATCTTTTTGGAAGGCAAATTTAATTTCACAGGTACTTATTCTTCCTATGCTATGTCTAAAGGGTCACATCACAGGAAGCAGGTAACTGTAGACTCTGAATGTTGCTTTGTATGCATACGTCAACCTTCTTACATTTGTAATACTAGAGTATACCAAAAGATGGCGGTCATATACTCCTTACAGAAATGTATTCCGAAAGGAAATTATAAGAACTACAGGGAGAAATGTGAGGTTAGATGGATAATTAGATTGCAGGCAGATAGAGGATATGGCCTGAATGAACTAGTGTCCCTGAAACCTTACTTAGCTAAGAGGCCATTGGAACATTAAGAATGCTACTACTGGGGTATAGCCAACAATTTTTCTTATAGTATTTTAGCTTTTTTTGTGATGTACTGTCAATATTATTTACTGATAGATGTACCCCTAGTTGTTTTAAAGGATAGGAAATTTAATGCTTGCTGTCTTTTGAATTTTAGCCTGATATGCGAGTGTCAGGTGTTTGCCTTAGGAATTTTGGAATACATTTCTGTATGGAGTATATGACTGCCATCTTTTTTGGTATACTCTAGTATTACAACTGTGAAAAGGTTGTCAGTAGTTTTATATGTGAGAAAGTAAAACATTTTATGACTGAAGTTTGCTGCCGTCACTTCTCTGTATGGTTATATAGTTGTTGATAGTAGTGAAAGTGAGAATTAATGCTTTTATTTTATTTTATTTTTTATGTGTAATTTCAGACTTTCTATTTTGCATGCAAGGATTTCCTAAGCTAGTTGATATGTGAAGTCTTGACTTCACATTACATTTTGTTGATTATTGCCAGCAGGTGAATTTTAATTGCTGCAGATATATGGTTGGTTGCTGGGAATTAATGTGGGTGTGGCAACCCTTTTTTATTGAGATTTTTGCAGTGTTTGCATTCTGAAGAAGTGCCAGGAGGCACGAAAGCGCTCACTAGTTTATACCTGAATAAAAGTTTTGTCTTTTATTTAATATCAAGAGAGCCGTGTTTGTTTACTCCCAGTTTGGACTTTTGTTATCTTTAGTAAGTGCACACTTACAAAGAAATAGCCCAGCAAAATTGTCCCTTGCCCCACTCCCTCTCCACAAAGTTATTTCTTCATTCCTTTACCCATACTACTGTACTTAAATTCTCAGTAGGTCCTCTTTGCTAAATTAAACACTACCTCTGCTTCTCTTTACCTTGGTGTCTTAGATGGCACTGACTTGCTGCCTACCTTATTTCCAACTTGTAGATAGTTTTTTATTAGGCTGACTTACTGTTATGATCTGCCTCCATCAGTTGTAGCTGCTCCGCTCCCCTATCCTACCCCCAGTTACCACCCATCCCCACTTCACCTAAATTTATACTTAAGCATAACCACACCCACCACACAACACCCAATCCTACATCACACCAACCAGTTCCACACCCCACGACATTAGTCCCTCCTCTTACTTCATCTTCCCCTCTCCACCCCCTCCAGTCAGGTAGAAGTACACAGCACACAATACTGCCAAAAAACCCTACCAAAGCACCCACTTACACTTCTCTAACATTATATCTCTCCCTACTGCTTTTATTATTCATACATTATTCCCTATCTACTGCAACCTCACACACCAGCTCAACCTCAAAATTAAGCCTTTTAATACAACACTCCATCCATATCACTACTAGTTTAACAGTTATACTCCTACAGAATTAATATTTGCTAAGTTAACAAGTAACCCCAGAAAACACCTAAATATCATAGCTGGGTGTATTCCACCAGGCAACAATATCGCCACACTTGAAAGTATACTACAATGGATCTCCATATCTCTCCCACAAAAAGCTATACTAATGGGCAACTTTAATATTGATTGGCTCCTTTGTTCCTGTGCAAACCCTACATCCCATGTAAACCTTTACGGCTTCACACAACTCATCATGTCACCAAGTAGTACTGATAAAACTTCTAAGCGTCAATCCATCCTTGATTAGTTTTTGCTTAGCACACCCAATCTCTCATTCCACTCAGGGTGCTTCCCTGACTGTCTTAGTGACCACAACCCAACCTTTCTCCTAAGAAACTGCATTCATCAAAACTGCCAGCCCTCCATCCATCTAATCAGAAACAAAAAAAACTTTGATCCAAACAGGTTTATCTCTGCCCTAAAAAGCTACAATTGCGAACCTCTTAAGCACCTGCATATAGAATAATCTGTTCTCTCCTTTAACTCCACCTTCCTAAACATACTCAACTATCATGCCCCCCACCCCCAGAACCATTAGAGAGGAATCAAAATACGCACCCTGGCTAAGTAAAGAATCCAGATCCCTACTCAGAACCAGAGATAAAGTCTGGGAACGGTATCGTAAAACCAAATCCCATATAACTAAACAAACCTTCCTAGAACTCCAAAATAAAGCAAAAAAACTAGTAAAATTAGATAAAAGCAAATACTATTACAACATACAGAATAAACATCAAAATAACCCTGGGCAGTGGTTAACAATACATTGCATCCTGGAAAGTCAACCACTCCCACCCCAACAACAACAAACAGCTCCATGAACTTAGCCATTCAATTTAATACTTACTTTACAGAATTAGTTCAACAACTTGCACTGACCCAGACCAGCCCCAAATCACACCCCTCCTACCTCAAACCACAACAGTTTACATCCACCCAAAAGCAACAACCAGTTTACATTAAACCCAGTCTCCACTAACTTCATCAAAAAACTACTAAAAAACTTAAGCCCACTACCTTAGATGCTGGCAGTCTCCCTGCTGAATTCCTGCAAATTGCAGCAGAAGTGATCACATACCCTGTATCCATACTTATAAACAGGTCATTATCTGAAGGTCAAGTCCCCACCATCTAGAAAATTTCCCACGTCTTACCCTTACATAACGGACGTAATGCCACTGAACTAACAAACTATCGCCCAATTGCAATTCTATCCCCTCTCTCAAAAATTCTGGAAAGGATCGTACACACCCAGCTTATGGACTATCTCCTTATACAGAAGGCCCTATCTAATATTCAACATGGTTTTCGCCCCTCTCACAGCACCACGACAGCCCTACTGTCTGTTACTAACACAGTTAACCAACATAGAAACAATAGTCAATTTGTATCAGCCATATTCCTGGACCTGCCCAAGGCCTTTGACATGGTCAACCACTCAAACTCATCTATGTCCTCTCCTCTCTTAGCCTCAGTCACCCCACTATCACCTAGTTCCAAAGTTACCTAGCAGAATGTCAACAGGCTGTCCACTGGAAACAAGATATTTCTCCCCTTCGCCCTGTCACCTTAGGGGGGTTCCCCAAGGCTCCATCCTTGGTCCTCTTCTTTTTTCTGTTTTTTCCAACCAGCTCCACTTGGCTATACCCCAGGCTTCAGTGGTTCAGTATGCTGATGACACTACCCTGATTTGCTCAGCTTCCTCCCTCAAAGACCTCCATACCATTGCTCAAGATTTCTTCTTATCCGCCGAATCCTGATTCACTAGCTCCCAACTTATCCTAAATCCCAACAAAACAAAACTTCTTCTCTTCCACCCAACCAGATGCACCTCCCCATCCACAACCATCAGTATCCTCTCTAAAAATAAAACTATTATCACCCCAACAAGCCATACCAAATTACTAGGAGTGGAAATTGACAGTAACCTGAAATTTGATATTCCTATTGCCCAATCCTTTACAAAAGTTCACAAAAAATAGGTCTCCTCAAATAAAATCAACAGGTCTCTTACAAATAACACAGAAGCCACCATTGCTAGTACCCACCTCCTCTCAATTCTCCTGTATGCCTCCCAAATCTTAAACAACCTCCGCAAGACAGATCTAGCCAAACTAGAAGCCTGTTACTATAAAATCTCCAACTTTGCCACTAATGCCTCATACAAGTCACATCACGGTTCATCATGTAAGCAGCTCAAGTGGCTTGCACTCCCTCAACAACTTCTGTTTAATCAACTTACCTTCACCCACAAAATACTCTATCAATCATAAAAAAAAACCTGCGCTCAAAGATCTTATTCAGCCATATTCCTCCTCAAGACCCCTTTGCTCCAGCAACAAACTACTTCTACACACCACCAAAGCTAACAGTTCAGCAGGTGATTCACTTTTTTCCAACTACATCTCCAAACACTGGAATAATCTACCTAACTCACTAGTAACAAACTCATCAACATAAACATCTAAAAACGCACCTTACTAACACCTGGTTCTGCACCTGCAACTCCCCTGGATAACCTATTCCTCCTTTTTGCTCTATTATCATTACTCTTATTCTACTAGCATGATCTACCATTAATGGTAGTTTCACTTTAACTGTACATAATCATTTGGATACATCCACTAAATGTAAAGAACCATTTTTATGTAAATTACTGTTGCTCTACTTATTGTGTCTGAAACCACTATCTTGTATGTATTTGCTTCTCACTTGGCTGTATTTGTTTCTCTCTTGTATGTATTTGTTAATCTTGGAGCTTTTCTCCCCAAGCCTGCTGAAAAAGGACTTGTGTCCAGTCGGACTTTCCCAGTAAACAAATATAAACTAAATAAATATCACTACTCAAACAAGTTTCCACAAGCCAAGTGAAGAGATAACCAAGATGGTCGTCAGCAGTGTCACTTCAGTTGGCCACTGTATCTGAAGGACTGAATGGTTAATCTGATAGTAGGCTGTAGAACAAGAACCGTTTTCCTAAACCAGAGCTTTGTCACTACAGAAAATATCAGTAGTAGGAGGGTATTATATTTTATCGTAAAATCTTTTTCATTTAGTAGACCTTTGGAGATGGCTGATAAGGCTTCTAGGTGTCACAGTGATTGCCTCACAGCAAGAGGTTCTCTGTTCTGATTCTCAGTTGGGCAGTGTCTGCATGTACTCAATTTTTATTCCAGCAGCAAACATATGCAGTAGGTGGATTGACTAAACTGTCCCTGTATGTTTGTGTCTGCGTGTGTTTATGTGATATGGAAGATAGGCCTGGTAATCTGCTTTCATTCCCTGTGTGCCTAGTAAACTCTGTAGATGGCAGAGGTTGTTCACATGGTGACTATGGAGTTGTATGGGGCGTATAAGCATGAATTGATGGAGAAGATTTCTGTGTTTTAGTTTTCTATCCGCGGTGGTGGTGCTGTGGTAGCATTGTCGCCTCACAGTAAGACGCTGACTGGTTCGATTCTCAGGTAGAGCTTCTTCTCCATGGAGGCATGCGTAAATGGGCGTACCTTCATTGAAGGTTGTGCGTCAGGGCTGACAACTCTGCACGTAAAAATCAGCTGCCAATCATTAGCGGACCGGAGTTCCACTGTGGTGACCCCTAACCGGGAAAAGACGAAAGACACAACAACAACAACTTTTGAAGTTTTCTGGCTTACATCGTAATTATTTTGACATCTGTGGTCTTACCTGTTAGGTCACTGTTTAGGCATACTGCATTTAAATTGCAGCTTACACTGGTATTTAATGTTAAATAATGATAAGGTTGACTTAGTTTGAAGTTAAGCTTTGTCAATAGCCTTGTGCCTGTGTACCAAACAGGTTGTCTATGTGATGACAGAGATGTGATATTTGTATTTCATTTGCAAAAGTGTCTGCTTTGTCAAAAGGAAAATATTTAAAAATCTTAAGTAATGAGTTTTATTTAGTTGCAAAACAGGTTTCTTGATTATACTTTTAGTTTAATTTAAAGAAAATTTTTTTTTCAGAATTCTTTACCTGCTTAAATAGTCATAAGTTAAGTCTCCCATTTAAGTAGTATAACTGAATGTTCTGGTGATTTGTAGGCAACTCAAAAGGACCTCATAGTGAGTATTTTATTCAGACTGTTGAAATTTGGAGCTAAGCAGAAGACTATAAAGGTACACAACATAAAACATATATAAGGTGGCAGAGTGCAGGTACAGTTACGACTGTTTGTTTTAAGACTGTGTAGTCACTTTAACCTGAATTTTAAGTTGTATTTGCAGAAACACAGTTCATTCCTTCTGTGGAAGCAAGATGTCCCAGGAAGACAGCAAAAGTGTGTTTTACTTTGAAGACATACCTCAGATTACTGCCACTGAAGATTTACCTGTACAAAATATGGGTGAAACTGCAGGTAAGGTACATAACATTATTTGGGCACATGTTATAAATTTCCTTCTAATGCTTATCCATACTATTTTCAGTAATAATTTTGAATACACTAATTTCTCTGTTATTTGCCATCAACTACCATTTACTGTTGATATGTGCACGAGTTATGTAGAGAGATGTGCTGTGCCAGTGGTTCAGCCTCACTTTATAGAGACAGGTGTGCTGCTTGTGTGCTGAGTGCAAATATATGTATACTGTTAAGTACATGCATAGGCAGGAGGAGTGACTGAAGAAGCATTAGACAAGATATGCATCAACAACGGCTTTACATGCCTGAAAAAAAGTGACATGCCACATAAGCACAGTTACAGGTAACTCCTATTTAAAGACACAACTACATTATCTTTATTATATTTTCATGTGAACACATGCCACATCTTTAAAAGAAGAATGCTGTAACTATATGGACTTAAAGGGTCTATATTAAATCATCGACCACTTAACTTGTCGCATGCCTAAATGTCGACATCTAAGGGTCAAAAACTGACAATGTCGAACAGCCAGTTAAGCGAATTCTTTCATTGGGAAAGAATTTGCTTGACCATGCCAAAGTAACACAAACTTCCAAGCCTCTGCCCCCCCCCCCCCCAACTAAATATACCAACTCTGACATCGTCGTACATTGGGGAAAGGGCAAACTCTTGATAATGGCCAAGCAAATTCTTTCCCGATGAAAGAATTTGCTTAACTGGTCGTTCGACATTGTCAGTTTTTGACCCTTAGCTGTCGTTTAGGCATTCAACATACTAAGCGGTCAATGATTTAATATAGACTCAGCTTAAATGCTTGTATTGTAAATAGGCTATATTTATACTGGGTGTCATGTGATGAATAACAATATGCTCAATAGATTAAATATTTAGTTTTGATACTGACTTTAACAAAATAATCACTTGCACATTTAGAGAGTACATAAACATTATATGGTTGTTGTAGTATATTAGATTCTTGAACAAGCTTTCTGACACTGAGCGCTGATTTAGATGTAGGTTTTTTTTTTCAGTATGGCATTATCCCAAGTCTAAGCTTGTAGAATCACAGTAGTAATAAGACCATTACAAATAATTTCCTTAATTTCAGAGTTTTGCCACTGGTTTGAGAAACATTTTCTCAATGAGATTGTGGCAGTACTTTGTATAGCTCAACATTTGTGAGCTAGAAATCTTTAGCTGTTGAGCTCCATCAGAACAAGTCTGCCCAGAAGCATTGTGCAGACAAAAAAACTGAGAGGGCAAGAAAACCCCCATATGTCTAGCAGGGTCTCTGGGCTTGCTGCATGAAAAGTAAAAACACAAACTGAAATAAAATGGTGCATCCTGGTCAAAGGAATATAGGTGACACATATTTCTTTAGGAGAATAGTGACACCTTATAATTAGTCAAGTAAGAAGCTCCTGTACTAGGCAGATGGATAGACCATCTCCTGTTATAATCTGCCACTGTCATAAACTTCAAGGTAGCCTAGAATTTGCTGGAGAAACTGATTAATTTTGCTGGAGTTCTGATAGCATTATTGTAGGAGACAATTACAATTGATTTGGATCTTGGATTGCTCCATTTCCAGAAACCAAACCATGTTTTGTGGTGCATTTTTGATAATTTTCTATCATCTTAATTCATGTATACCATGAGCCAAGCAGTGATCAGAAATCAGCAAAAAACAGGGCCTTATGCAACGACATCATAAACTCCATACAAATAGGAAATGGAGGTCATACACACACACACACACACACACACACACACACACACACACACACACACACACACACACACACACACACACACACACAAAATGTCACTGCCCATCCAGATCTGTGACTGTTTGCCTGTGATCAAACAACAGTTGGGATCAGTCACTTTCGTCAGTAGCCTGCCTTTGTATCCACCAGTTACAGCTGCCAGTTTTTTGATGGTGTACACCATAGATATCTGATTGTGATCTAATTAAAAAAAAAGCTGAAGTAGTGTATTTCAGCAGTAATGTGTTGCAACTTGCTTCACTTAAATACACACTAGCCCTGCCAGGTTAGATAAATAATTAACTGTGATCAAATGTTGGCAGGTTCACTGTCATTCCATCTACAAGTTTACTCTGTATCCACTAGTTTTAGTCCCTTCAACCAGTTTCATTGGTGGATTGGGATGAACTAATGACTGTGATCCAGATTACCCAAGTTCAGTTAGAGGCTTGGAGGCCTGCGGGATTTGGCCAGAAGGAAAAAGAATGATGAGTCATTCCCTGCCTCCTGTTACAGAGGAAGAATGTGAAGATATGCTGGGTGCTTGGCTGTCTCATGAGTTCTGCCATTGATAACACGGTCCTAAAAGGGAAACCATTACTACCATAGGTGGATGGGCAAAGAAAGATGCACCATCAGAAAGATGTGGCCATTTCTGTCACATCACCATTGCACATTCATCTAGTGACCTCAACCCTGCACGTCAGTAGGAGGTAGGGCTTAACCAAAATCCTTAGCTTGGCCACAGTATGATAGCCCCAGCTTCTCTGCTACTGTCCTAGCTCGTGAGGGAAATCATAGCCTGAGTGGCTATAGAGGTCTTCTCTTCCATTGGGTGGTCCCAGGAGAAACAAGCTGTAACAGTAATACAGATATATACTGTATTATATGTCAATGTTTGTGTGTGCATGTGTGTAAATAAATAAACATATACATTATATATATATATATATATATATATATATATATATATATATATATATATATATAGACACACACACACACACACACACACAGATAAATATGTATAAGTAGATACATATAGATATAAGTTCACACTTTCTGTGTGCAGCTCAGATGTCTGATTGTGGTAAATAATGGCCACAGTAATTCACCTTGTTTCATACACTGTAGCATTGTGACTAATTAACTATCATGAAATGACAGCATGGGTCATTCATTTTCATTGTTAGAATGCATCTATATGTACCAGTTATAGCCACTGTATTGACTATATACTCTTCAGATGTGTAACTGTGAACAAAGTAAAAACTATAATATAATGGCCACAGCAATAAGTTCATAGGTACCTGTATTTAATAATATATCGATCCATAAAAATCTGCAGAAGCTTAGTCTTGCACTTCCATGCTGTTTTAACCCTTGTATTTTTATGTACAAAGAAAAAAAACAGAGCTGGGAAGGCATTGAAAAGTTACCCCTATTCATGAGGGACAAGGATGTTAAACATGGAGTAAACTTGTGGTTTTCCCCTCAATTCATCCAGATTACACTTGAGTAGAATAAGACAAGCACTTTGGTTTATGTGGAGAGGAATACCATTCCAGAGTAATGATATTGTATGTGGAACATATCTGTTCCTCCAACATGTTCTATTTATCTTACAAAAGAGATTAAGATCTCTTGAGTGAGTGTTTCTGCCACATGGCAACTTCAGGTAGTTGGAAAAAGTTGATGTAATGGCAACTGGCTTTCTGTTTTTGTGATTCCCAGTTTTTGTTGTGATATGTAGCAGCATGTACTATAAAGCACTATTTTTCATCCAACGTGGCACTGAAAGAAATATGCAAGGAAAAGGGATGTTCAGTTTTTAACTATTTATATTCCCAAGATATTCTTGAATTCTTACTTTAAATACCTATATAAACTACCATGACATTATATCCTAGTATCATAGTAAGGGAGGGGAAAAGGGGCCAATCCCCCAGGTGCAGAGTATTGGGGGGGGGGGTATGATCAAGGGTTCCTCTCTCCTTTTTTTCTACACTGAAATGGTGATACAAAAAAAAACAATTTCTTTTTTCTTTTTGCTTTTTAGTTGAAGAGCTGAGCAAGGTGTGGATCTTTAGGAAGGTAGTAAACTTTCTACAGTATTTATTTATTTATTTATTTATTTGCATTTGTTAACCAGGTTGGTCCAGCTGGGTAAGAATTACCCTTTTTCAGTGGAGACCCGAGGGAAAAAGCCCCAAACAGACATACAAATATATACGAATAGAGACAAATTAACAATATTACAGAGGAAAACAATATTATGGGTACAATGGATAAGAAAAACAAACAATGAAAGTTTGAGAATATGAGTAAGGTAGGCCAGAGGCATGCATACAGAAGATTTATGAAAAGGTGTTCTGAGCAAGATCTCTGAATTAAGTTAAAGTAGGCAACGAAATGATGATTTAGGTGTGGAGTTAGTAGTGTGGGAGCTTTAGGTGGGAGCATGTGAAGGACATTCCCATTTGGAGGAGAGATGGGAGAGAAGCATGGATTTGAAATTGTTGTGGTTAGGTATATTACGTAGTGGTGTGGGGAGATTGTTCCATAGTTTGGCTATAGTGTGGGATAGTAGTAGTTTACCAGTTGGGTGGATGGGTTTGTGTACATGCAGGAGGTTTTGGCCTGTGGATCTCAGAGTACGGGTAGGTGTGTAGGGTGTTAGAGATTTAGCAAGAGAGGGGCATTCTGCTGGTTTAAAGATGAGTTTGTGGGCTGTTGTAAGTTGTAGGTACTTTAAGTGGTTGTAGAGTTCTAGCCAGTTTAGGGTGTGTAGGGAGTGACAGTGATGGGAAGAGTTCTTAGAATTGGTTGTAAATTTGCAGATTTTGTTGTAACAAGCCTCAAGTTTAGCACGGAGTCCGAGTTGTAGGTTGGAGAATAGGGGAGCACCGTACAAGAGAGAGGGGAGAAGGAAGGTAGATGCAAGGGTATGACAAGAAGATGGAGTAAGGTAGTAGTTGTGTCTGTAGAGGAGGCCAATTTTCTGGTGGGTTTTTTTGATTGCTGAGAGGATGTAGGAGTCGAATTTTAGGTTTTCATCGATGGTAATGCCAAGTAGTTTGGTACAACGAAAGATTTCAAGAGGGGTGTTATTGTGGCTTTTAATGGAAAATTGGACTTTGTGGAACTGGGAAGTTTTAGTGGGAGTAAATATCATTAGCTTTGTTTTCTTGGCATTTAGGGCCAAGTGATGCGATTGCATCCATGATTCAATTTTGGAGAAGGCTGTTTGGGTATTAAGTAGAAGTTTGGAGGGGCAGGAGGCTGAGCAGATGATAGTGGAGTCATCTGCGTATTGGATGACTGAGGCTTCAGGGATGGAGAGGTGAAAGTTGTTAATGAATAAGTTGAAGAGCAGAGGGCCAAGTACTGATCCTTGGGGAACTCCTGTGGGTGTAGGTAAGAAAGGGGAGGTTGACTCTTTCCATTGTACAGCCTGCTGGCGTGTGGAAAGGTAGCTGGAGAACCAGTCTAGGGTTGAGGGAGATAGATGCAAGTGTGAGAGCTGGGACAGGAGGAGGGAATGGGAAATAGTGTTGAATGCCTTTGAGAGGTCAAGAAAAAGAGAAGATACGTATTTGCCGCTCTCACGTGCTAGGTTGACTGTTTCGAGGAAGGAAATGAGGGCTGTCATGGTGCTGTGGCCTGGGCGGAAGCCGTGCTGGGTGGGAGAGAGGAGTTTGTGCTGGATTAGGTAGGGCATGAGCTGGGAGTGGATGGCTTTCTCTAGAATTTTAGAGAGAGGAGAGAGTATAGCTATGGGTCTGGAGTTGGTAGTGTCTGTGTTCTTACCACCTTTGTGGAGAGGAATTATGTATGCATAACGCCAGATGGCTGGTACATAGGATTCCTGAATGGATCTATTAATGAGGATGGATATGGGATAGGCTATAGATTCGGCTGATATTTGAAGAAAATTTGTTGGAAGGTTGTCAGGGGCTTTTGCAGTAGTCTTTTTATAGTATAGGTGGAGACAGGTTTAAGTGAGAATAGCGGTGGAGGAGGGGGGTGAGAGAGAGGGTTTGGGGTGCAGGGTGAGTGGTTAGTATTGATGGATGGGTTGGGGAAAGTGGAGGATAATTTAGCTATACAGTCAATGAAAAATGTGTTGAAGTTAGTGGCCGTTTCAAGACTTCCTTTTTTTTTATTTTTTATTTTTTATTTTGTGCTCTGTACTTGAAGAGCTGAGTGGGTGAGGCACTACTTCCGGACTGGCACCGAGTGCTAGATGAAGTTGTAATTAGTTTTTTCTATATAGGCAAGTCTGTTGGAGCACTTAAAGTAAGATTTTGGGAACACCTCAGCAATTTGAAGAAAGGGAAGAGGAAGAGTCCAGTTGCTGTGCATTTCTTTCAGTTCATGCTGGATAATTTGGACTTATTAATAATGGACTTAAGTTACAGTTGCTCTGACAAAACAATATATTCTTCCTAATTCATAACATGTGAAACCCATTATGATGATGAGCTTTGTACAATTTCACATTTCTCTCCTACTTTTCTATTGTTTTTTCCTTTCCTGTCTGCAACTAGATTATTTTTCTTTCTCATTTTAACCTCCACTTGGTGACTACAAAACTAAATGTAAATTAATGTCTTTTTCCATTTGTTTTATTTATTTTTTCTTTCTGGACATAACATGGTAGTTAGCTGTTTAGAAAAAAAATGCTTACTTGCTTTCTAGAGTAATCCAAGACACAGTACTATCTACAGTGTAAAATAATTGTAATAAAAATGTCTGTGTATTGTGAATACTTGTAACGTATGAATGTAAATGTGGAACTTTTCTCCCCAAGCCTCCTCTGGAAAAGGTAATTTTTATTCCAGTTGGACTTTCCCAGTCAACAAAGACAAATAAATAAATAGTAGTCTAGTCTGAAAGCTACTATTTTAGTGAAATAAATATATTAGTGAGAGATAGGTAAATAATTTGAAAGATCTGGCTTTGTGTCAGGAGACTGTATCTGTTTATATTCTTAAAAACAATAATCTGACACCTTAGGGTCTAAACTTTTAATAACTGGAGATATTAGAAATATTGATCACTGCTGCAGTAGCCTTAGATGTTCTTCCATTTCACTTTTGCAGTATTCCTAGCATTAGGGTTCCCCTGCCTAGGGAAGCCAAACGTCCAGCCAGTATACCAAAGCCTTAGGTTGCTTTAAGGTATGCCATACTTTACACGTTTGCTTCTCGCATAGTGTAGGGTATAAAGGTGATGTCTGGACGTACCATCCTCAGAACCTCTTTGCCAATGGTCCAAACACCATCTCTTGATCGTCAGTATGAATGCCTACATTCCGTTGCTGGTTTCACCGAGCCATTGCAGGTAATTGCCCCGTTAGGGTTCCTTTATTTGTCTTTTTGTTGTGTGGCATTTCATGTCATCCAAGAAAGGTAAATGCCAGTGTGGGAGACAGATTCCCCATAAAGACTGCTATGAACAGTGTCTGTTTTGCCTTGGCATCTCACACGACCATACGTCTTGTTCTGTCTGTCAGGCCTTTATACCTAAAACTTTGTGTAGTATACTTTCTTCTTCTTTAGCATTGTATCTTGATAACCAACATCTTTAGCTTCTCGCAAAAGATACTATGAAGGGAACTTCCCACCCTGCGGGACAGCCATCTGTGAAGAAGAAGGCCAAGAAGCTTAAGCTGGAATCTTCTGCTGTTCTGCCTAAGCTAAAAGTTTCTCCTGAAGTGAGTGAATGCCCAGAGATTTGCCTGAATTTGTTGTCAGATTCCTCTGCTGTGACCGGGTTGGAGGCCACTGGGAATCCAGCTTTAAGCATGTCTGAGGAGGCTTTGCAGATGTCTATTTCAGACGTTCAGGGTGAACCACAGTTAATAATTTCTGAGGGGTCTAGGGATGTTCCACAGATTTTAATCAGAGAAGAAGTCCCTACTATCATTATTGAATGGCACCCTGGCTCTGAGCCTTCTAAGTTGTATAATGCAGATGTCACATTGAAGAAGAAACAAAAAAAACTAAATGTGTTTCTTCTGCCCCTAAGAATCCACAGAGTGAGTGGCATGCCTTCACTCAGGGTTTGTTTAGTGCTTTGCTTAACTTGAAACCACTTAAGGGTGTTTCTGTTCCAGCCTCCCTTTGGTCCTCTACTCCACTTAAAAGACCTAGGGAACAGGATTCCTCGGATGAGGAGTTAGATTTGAGTGAGGAATCCCTTGCTTAGCCTTCTCAGATTTCCCCTTGTTTGGACTGCGGGTCTGAGGAAGAGAAATCTACCAGTCATGATACTCCATTTGAAGAGATTTCTTCTGGGGACACAGTCTCCAGAATGATGGAGTTCTTTAAGTGAGATTGTGCTCATATCTCTGATATTCATAAGAGGTACTTTGACTTGCTGCACATGGAGTCTCCTAAACTTTCTGCTGCTCCTGTTTTGGCTGCTTTGTTGGATGCATTTTCCAATGCCTATAAAGCTCCAGACTCTCAGTGCCCTTCTCCCAAGAAACCTGGTAGGTTTAATAGGGTGCCTAAGGACTGTTAATGTTTGTACAAATGTCCTGCTGCTGACCTCTCAGTCATGTCTGTCACCTCTGACAAGCCCTCCCAATTGCTTTCTTTGCCCAAACTTCTGCCCTCTGATAAAGATAGTAGAACCATGGAAATGCTAGGTAAGAAGGTTTATACCTTGGCTACCTTTGCTTTTAGGGCTGTTAATTATCAAACCCATATGTCCAGATATATGTTGGCTCTCCTATCCCAGGCTTGTCAGTTTATGTCTGAGTTTCCAGACTCTGAGGGTGAAACTTCTGCTCTTTCCCTGTTAGGGACTTCCTCCCTGGTGGCTCATCATTCCATCAAATGTAGTTATGATGCAGCAGGTGCTTCTTCTAGGGCTGCTGCTTTTGAGTCTGTGATGAGGAGATATTCTTGGCTTCGGCTTCAACCTTTGCCTGAAGATAACAAGGCTAAGTTGATGGCTGCCCCTCTTTACAATAAACACTTGTTTGGTGAAGCTGCTGCTAATTTAAGTCCCTTCAGGATAAGGGAAACAGGAACTCAAACGTGTTGTTTCTCCTGTTCCTAAATTTCAGAGGAACTACCCCAATAAGCTAGCCTTTGTTCGCAGGCAATCTTGCCCTCCTCCTAAAGCTCCTCCTGCTAAGGCTACTCAGACTTCAGGGCCTCAGAAGTCTTCCTTTACAGATAAAGCAGGTGCTGTCTGACTATCCTATTTTTCCCAGTCGCTTTCCTCTTTCTCTTTGCCTCTGTCTCTCTCTTCCTGTTTGGCTACAGATTACTTAGAATTCCTGGTTTCTGTCCATTATTCACCAGGGGTATTTCATGAAGTGGAAATCCCTTCCCCCATTTTATGGCTATTCCTCAGCTTCCTTGGGAACAAATTTCCTTTTTCCCAGAGGTGCTTCCAGACCTTTTGACCAAGGATACTGTTAAAGAGCTGCCTGTGTCCCAAAGGGGGAGGAGGTTTATTCTAGGATGTTTGTAGTACCCAGAAAGGAGGGTACTTCAGAACAGTTCTAGACCTCTCTCACCTAAACACTTTTCTGAAGGTGCCCACTTTTCAAATGTTGTCCATTCAGACTTTGTTCCCTCTTTTGTTTCCTCAGGTATATATTGTATCTCTTGAGCTCAAGGATGCTTATCTCCATGTTCTGATCCATCCCTTTTTCAGGAAGCTTTTGCATTTTTCTGTTGCTTCCTGGCATTTTCAGTTCTCTTCTTTGCCCTTTGGCCTTTCTGCTGCCCTAGGGTATTCACCAAATGCTTTGCTCCTGTGATTGCTTTTTGCAGGCTTCAGGAGATCCAAGTATTTCCCTACTTTGGGCAAACTGCTGTTTCAGGCATCCTACCCAGAGATCCTGTTGCAAAATCTCCATTTTGCCATGTCTCTTTTCAGAGCCTGGGGTTTACAATAAACTTCAAAAAGTCTTCTCTGACTCCTTCTCAGGACTGTATTTTTCTGGGTTGCAGGATTCAGATGGTGCTTTTGCTGGCATCCCGGCCTCCTCACAAGGCCTTGACCCTCATCTCCTTCTTTCAAACTTTTCTTCCTGTGGCTTCCATTTCAGCCAGGGAGTTTCTGAGAGTTATAGGTTTCATGGCATCCACCGTCCCAATGCTCCCTGTGGCCAGACTTCATATGTGGAAGTTTCAGTGGTTCCTGAAATCAGTTTGGCTTCAGCGTGCTCATCCTCTAGACTTTGTAGTTCATCTTCTACTTTGTCACAGGAAGGAACTCCAATGGTGGATCCAGCAGTTGTCTTTAAATCCTAGAGCTCCTTTTTTATCTCCTTCTTTCCTCTCAGGATCTGTTCACATATGCTTCAGATGTGGGATGGGGAGCAGCGTTTGGCTGCCTAAAGGTGGTCTGGTCTCCTCTTCAGCAAAAGGAGCACATCAATGTCAAGGAGATAAAAGCCCTTCTGCTGGCTCTTCATTTTTTCCATTCTCTTTTCTTCCCAGGACCTCTCAAAGGTGTTTACAGACAACACCACAATGATGTGGTATGTAAACCAACAGGGAGGAACAATATCTTATCTTCTTGGCTGGTTGGCAGTCCTGGTATGGGATCTTGCTGTCCAGTATCAAATAACTCTTCAGGAAGTTTACATTCCCTCAGGTCTAAACATTGTGGCAGAAACTCTGAGCAGGTCCTTAACTCAATCATATGAATGGTTACTACACAGGGATGTTTCTGGACATTATCTACCAGTGAGGTACTCCTCAAATAGATCTATGTACCTCCCCTCTGAACAGACAACTTCCTCTTTTTTGTGCCAGAGTTCCAGGTCCTTTGGTGGACACCCTTTCTTTTTCTTGGAAGGGGATGTTTCTTTATGCTTTCCTTCCCCTCATTCCAAAAGTCCTGTTCAGAATTCAACAGGATGCCTCCAAAATCTTGTTTTTGACTACCTTTTGGCCAAGACAGCATTGTTTCCCTCTTCTTCTGCATTTAGCCAAGGGAAATCATCACAAGTTACCTCACAGGGTGGACCCACTCACACAAGACAAGGGATCTTTCATTCATCCCCATCCGTCCACTCTTCAGCTGACATTGTGTGTGATAGGGTTGTGATCCCTTTTAGGCACCTTTTTTCTGAGGATGTCCTTTGGGTTCTTCATGGCTTCCTAGAGAGCTCTGCTGGTCCTTCCTCCTCCCATGTTTTTTTCCTAAGCTTTGGCACTCTTACTAACATAATGAATACTGCAACAGTGAAATGGAAATATATAGTACAGTTGTGTAAAATCTTACCATAACGGTAGATGTCCTTCTGTTCACTATTGTAGTATTCACTCACTCCCTCCTCTCACTGGTCCATTTCTTTTCTGGATGCACTGGTTACCTCCAGCTTTTCCTTGGACTGGCATTCCTACTGGGGCTTTCAGTTCTGAGGATGGTTGGTCCAGACATCACTTTTATGCCCTAGCTAAACAAGTAGCAGACGTGTAACGTATGGTGTACCTTAAAGAAACCTAAGGCTTTGGTATACTGGTTGGACTTCGGGCTGCCCTAGGCAGGAGATCCCTAATATTATGAATACTGATGGTGTGGAACAGACTCCCCATCCACATAAAATAAAGTTCATACTTGTCTAATTTCAAGTGCAATTTAGATTTATGGATGGGAGAAAGAACACTTACACCAGGGATGCCTCTTTACTATTAATGGACAGATGCAGCTCCTAAATGCTTTATCCCATGCAGGGGTCCCCTCAAATCATCTATGCTATGATCTCAATTATTGTCATTATGGGTAATATATATTTATCAACCATGAGATGGGTATGGTCATTCTGTAACCAAATGGGTTAGGTTATTCAGAGCACAAAAGCGGAAACTGGCTAGGCTAAAACTGGACAGATCTATATCACGTGGTCGGAAGCTAATAATAGCGAACGACCACAACTTCGAAAACACCAGAACTCGAAGTTGTTATTGTGGAGTCTCACTGTATTGTAGATAGGGGTGTTTTCTCTTTCCTCACTGTAGTGGGATCTCGGAGTTGATATATATATATATATATATATATATATATATATATATATATATATATATATATATATATATATATATCTCGAGTGTTTTGGGGGGGCAGTTCCCCACAATTGCAACTTTGAGTTCTGGTGTTTTCGAAGTTGTGGTCGTTCACTATTATTTCGCTTTTGACCACGTAATATAGACCCAAATGGACCACATAATATTTACCTATGATCTAATGAACCTAGAAGATGTGGGGACAGATGCATTTTTTTCCTCAGATTTTTGATTCAGACCTAGAGAAGAGCTCAGTTTCTGATTCTCCGTGGGGGGGGGGTTTCTTTCTCTGAGACTATTGCTAGAATGTGCCAATGTTTCCAGTGGGAGAATACTGATGTGTCTCAGTCCCTTAGAAAATACTTTGAGTTGTTACTGCTGTTCTGTCAGCTTTAGAGGATGTGTGTGTGGTATTGCCTGCAATTTTCATGAACACCAGCTGCCTCTAAATGGCAGATAGGATATATAAAGTTCCTCAGTCTTATTTTTTTTGCAGTATTCCCAAACCTGACCTAGCAGCTATAGCTTTTGTTGATCCCAGTGCTGCTAAGCACTTCATTCTAATCCTACTCTTTCTGATAAGGAAGGCAAAATTATTGATGGGAATGGGAAAAAAAGTGTTTACTTCTATAACTTTGAGTTTCAGAATTTTGAATTGTCAGGCTCATATGTTAAAGTTTGTTCTGACAAATTATGAAACGAGAAATATTTTAGCTGCAGTTTCTTCTTGTGAAGAAAAATCTGATTTAAGTTACTTTCTTCTATTGCACAGATCACTACTCATTATTTGTAGTGTGTGTATGATTATGTTGATACTTTTTCCAAAGCTATGACCACTAGTACTGTTTTGAGGTTTGCATGACTTCATTCTCAGAACCTCCCAGATGATGTTTAAATGAGATTTTAAATTTATTGGATTGAGATTTGGTGTTTGGCCCCTCTGCTCCAGAGGTGATCGAAATGTATGATGAAAGGGGCAAGCTGATCCAGGGAATCTTATAATATTTTTCAACCCTCCTTTTCCAAATTTTACAAAGTGTTTTTTAATCTACTCATCCAATTTTGGGGAAAAAAACAGAATAAACAGTCTCTACAAAATTCAAGTAAATAGAAGCTTAAGAAGAAATGGCAAGGATGTTTCAAAAAGAAGTCTTCAGTTTCCCAAAACCAGGGACAGTCCAACAAGTCTGAATGATTATTCAAGAGACCTTGTGACCCCCTTCCACTCTGACCCCTTTTTTTCTTCCAGAAAATCTGAATCTTCATTTTTCTGTTTTGCAACAGATTGTTTCAGACAGATGGGTTCTGAAAAGTATTCATTAGGGTTATAGATGGCAGTGGGTGAAAATTCCTCCTTTCCAGGGGATCATTCCTCATCCTCCAGGTCAGACTATTTTGTTTCCACCTGTTCTTCATCACATGCTGTCCCAAGGAGTGGTAGAACCACTTCCTCCTTACCAGGTGGTGAAGAGTTTTTATTCAAGGATGTTTCTAGTGCCAAAGAAAGAAAATGCTTGGAGACTAGTTCTGTATCTTTCATTCCTAAACCTGTTTGTGATAGTTCCGAAAATCAAAATGTTGTCACTTCACAACCTGTTATCTCTTTTTGCTCTTGCAAGTTTCCTGGTAATATTAGACTTAAAAGATGCTTATCACATCCATATCAATCCTGACTTCAAATGCTTCTTAAGGTTTTGTGTCTGGAGCATATTATCACTTCTCTGCCTTACTCTTTGGGCTATCTACTGTTCCAGAAAGTGTTCACAAAGTGCCTAGCTCCAGTTATGTCTCATTTCAGGCTACAGGGTGCAAGTATTTTTCCATATTTAGACAATGTGCTTATCTTTTTGTGGATTCTTTTACATAGGTTCATAGGTTCATAGGTTTATACTAGGCTATCTGCCCTAAGGCATTTATAAGCCTAGCCCAAATTTTTGTGGCTTACGCCACCCCTTATATGAAAAAATACTGTGCCCATTAGTTTGTTGTGCCTCTGTCCAGCAGTGACACAGAGATGATTCCCGGGGTAAACCTACGATCTCCCATCCACAGGTCAAGATTTCTCTTGAACAGAGCCAGCGAGGTGCTCTGCCTCACATGGACTGGGATTTTATTCCACAGCATAGGGAGTCTGAGTGATAAATATATCCCTCCAGCACGTCCTATTTATGTCCGTGCTAAGGTTTAAGTTGCTTGCTCTAGTGGTTTTGGTGGATTTGGATTTTTTGAGATGGAGCATGTCCATTAATTCCGGGTTGGACATAGCCTTGTATGTCAGGCACATGTCACCTCTGAGCACATAGGGTCATGAATCTCTCTCTTGGGTGAGAGATCTTTTACACAAGATGGGATGGGATTCCAAGCAAACATTCAAAAGTCTTTCTTGACTCCCTCACACATGGCTGTATTCTGGGATGCCAAATAGACACCTCGGTTCAAACAGCTTTCTTCCACTGTAAAAAATAGATATTTATTTAGATCTGTTTCTAAGGTTTTGCATTGAGGCTTCAGTCACTGCAGGGGAATACTTCAGGATTTTGGGCTTCATGGCATCTATGATCTTCATGATACCCCTGGCAACACTCAACATGAGAATGATATTGTGGTATCTGAAATCTCTTTGGTTGCATTATCAAAACTCTTCCATCAATCCCAGTGCTGAGGTTTGTCAGAAGAGAAATCTTTCGGTGGAGACAGCAGATATCCTTAAATCTAAGTCTCCTCTTCTCTAGCCATGCTCCAAAGCAGTCAGTCACTGCAGACACTTTGGAGTTTGCATGGGGAGTAGTTTCAAGAGGGATAAAAGTGCAGGGGTGTGGGAAACCAAAGACGGAGACAAGCACATAAATATCAAGGAGATGCTTACCCTGATCAAGGCACTCAAATTTCTGAACTATCTTTGGTCCCCTCTTCCTGTCCCACTGGCTTTAGGCAATATCACAGTCATATAGTAAATCAACAAGCAAGATGGAACCAGGTTGTACCCCTTTTGCAGAGCAGCCATATTAGCTTGGGATGGAGCTTTACAGCATAATCATATTCTTTAGGCATCCTACATTCTGTCAGAGCACAAGTGTGCAGCAGACAAGCTGAGCAGGATGAAAGCATGAATGTCTTCAATGATTTGATAAATCTGTGGGGAGTTCCTCAAGTAGACCTCTTTGCCTTCTCTTTGAACAATCGACTTGAAAGATGCTGTTTCAAGATTCCATGCAAGAAGGCCTGGAAGACAAATGCCTTTTCTTTTCCATAGACAAGAATATTCCTGTATGTTTTTCTGCTAATTCCACTAATATCCAGGGTACTCCTGAAGCTTCAGAAGGAATCCTCCAAGATCACTGTGGTGACTGCCTTTTGGCCCAGGCAACCGTGGTTCTCCCTTCTTTTGGAAATGGCCAAAGGTAATTATCACAGGCTTCCTCACAGACTGGATCTACTCATATGAGAACAGGGGTGTTTGCTACACCCAGACATCAGTCATCGTCAATTGACTGTCTGGATTATAAGATCTTAATTCCTTTTTGGCACTTGCTTACTGAGGACATGCAGGAGGTACTAAAGGAGGTAAGAAAGGCTGCTAGAAAATCCTATATTAACAAACCCATCTAGGGCTAGTTGTTCTTTGGTTTTACAATATTTGGTTAGTTACTATCCTAGGACCCTTCTTATTCCTCTATCAAGGTTCATTTATCGTCCATTTCAGCATGTCAGATCATGGATCTTCCTCATTCAATGTAATATCATGTCAAAATGTTCTTGAAAGGCGTTTTGCATAAGTGGCCTTCAAGAAAATTGGTGGCTGCTCCTTGGGATCTTAATTTTTGTTTTAGATAAGTTAACACTTGCTCCATTTGAACCAGCTAATCTGGCTAACTTGAAGTTCTTAACATGGAAAACAGCTTTACTGCTTGCTGTGACCTCTGCAATAAGGGTATCTAAGTTGCAAGCTCTTATGCTAAGTTAATCCTATCTCATTTTCTATTGGAGACAGGGTTTATTTGAGAATTGATACTTATTTTATACCCAAAGTGGTGTCTGAGTTTACTTTAAGCCTGACTAGCCTCTCTTCTTCTTCATTCTGGAACCTAAAAATGTGGGAGAAAGGATACTCCATATCTTGGATGTCCACAGACAACTCGGGTACTGTCTTATCAGAAATAAATCTTTCAAATCTTCAGATCAATTGTTCATTTCTTGTGAAGGTAAGAAAAAGGGACAACCTGTGTCAAAAGAGACTATTTCCAAACGTTCATTTAAGGCTATTGCCTTTTGTTATACTCGCCATAAAAAACTATTCAAGACAGCTCAAGGCCCACTTTATCAGGATTTTAGCCTCATCTGTGGCTTTTTGGAAACAGGTGGATCCTTAAAGTATTTTAGAAGCTGCTACTTGGTCCTCTGTACATACTTTTACAAAGTACTATAAGCTTGAGTGATTCTTTAGGTCCAGATCAAGCTTTGCTAGAGCCATTTTCCAGGGGTCCTGGATTCTTATTATTTCACCTCCCAGCTATAGGTAGCTGTGGTAATCTATCCATATAGCTAAGGCTATTGCATCAGTGAGCAATATGATGAACATAGTACAGCTGTGTAAGTTGAACTTACCATAACTACAGATGTTAGAATGATCACTGCTGCAGTAGTTGATCCCTCTCTCTGTCCCCGTGTTTTGATGGGTTTTTTTTTTGCTATACCAGGGTGCGGAACTTTATTTTTATTTTCTAGGATTGTTCTTTCAGGGCTCAGCCGATCTCTCTGCTGGCCGGAAAGTTCTGAAGGCCTTTGCACCAAAATGTATCTTTTAGTCAGCTCAGCTTGAGCTGCCTGACAGTTTGCATGTATGAAATATGCCCTAAAGCATTAGAAGCTGTCCAGCTGTTATATCCTTGACAGGATATAACCCATATAGTTAAGGCTACTGCAGCAGTGAACATTTGATCATCTGGTGTTAAGTTCAACTTACACAACTGTCTTTTTAGGTTAGATGTTGATTTTTATTTTTTTTTGCCTAAGCTTTTGACTGGTGCTTCAGCTTTTATCCTGTAATTTAAACTTTGCATTGTGTATTTTTATCTTTTCATCTTTTTATACTTATAACTGGCAGAATCAAAAAAAAAACTTTTATTAAAGATCAGTGGTTTAGTATGTTCATCTTACTCAAACACTGATGTAGTTTTTGTGTACGAAGTAAGCATTTAGCTATAGTTCTTTGATATTTTTTTATTTGATTCCCCCATTGCATTTATTTATTTATTTATTTATTATTGTTTTATTAATACTTGGTTGCCTATGGCGTCTATTTTATCTTTTTATTCTCCTTTGAAGGCTGTGCTGAAGTGTAAGAGTAAACAGAGTAAATAAAATTCTTTGGATTTTGTGTTTCCTTTTTGATGTTTATACTGCTTTACTTATTTGTTTAAAACAATTATCTAGTATTACTTTTGTGGTATACCTAGCAAAAATATATTCCAGTATCAGGATGGCAATCTGCCTGCTGCTTCCTTGCAGTTGTACTACTTCTTGATATTATTACTCCACTTTTTGTCCAAAGGAGATCTGGTACTTCATGTTGTAGCATTTTGTCTTTTTTATTCTGATTTCTGAAAGTTTGCTAGAGTTCACATATTTGAAACATTAGTTTGCTATGATATCTTAGACCAATCAAGACAGTTAATTGTTCTTTTCTTGCATTTTTATTCCTAGATGTTGCTTAGGAATCTTATGTATCGTAGCATTTAAGGCTGAGTAAAAATAATATTCTTTTCCTCTTTAAATAGTGCATATTTTAATGTGAAACAGTAGTGGACTGTAATGTTTAGTGCAGAATTTTCTAATTTATCACTACCGTCAAACTATTTATGTCTATATCTCATAACAGTTCTATTTCTCTGACACAATCATTAGCTCGTATATCTTCTCATCTGGTGTACAGTTCTGAACTAATCCATAAAACTTTAAGATCTATCTCTGGCAAATTTTCTTTACAGTCTTTTAAGAAAATTTGCTCAAATTCTTCTTTACACTATTGTAAGAAGACTCTGCAGAGGATATTAGCTCTGTAGATCTTTTTTCTGCAGTTTCTGCTGAGGTTACATTTCTGCAAGCCCAATAGCATTCTTTTATTTCTTTTTAGTGCCTTATGAAGATACGACTTTTTGTATTAAACATCTTTATTAAATTATCAGTGTGACATAGAGAAACATACATTAACAAACAAAAACAAAGATATTATTATTCCATTTACATACATTATATTTCACATATGATAGTTACAAAGAAAGACAACGTCAGTCCAACATTATATAAATTGCTGAATTCCTGCCTTCTCTTTCTGCTCACTCCTCCTGTTCCTGAACATTATTTTGCATGTATTGTTCCCACAATTTCCATTTATTTAGATGTAATTTACTCATTCCCTTTTCTAAAGATCATTCTTCCACTTTGTCTCTCTTATAATATTCACTACTTAAAATGCAGTTGGTTTAGACTTTGATTTCCATTTTCTAGTAATTACCTTTTGGCATACAACATAATTAAACCTGAAAAGGCCCTGCCATATCTTTGTAGCTCAGATCCTGTTTCCTTAGTTCCAGACCTTTGCTCAGACAGTATTTCTGACAGAATACACTGTAGGTTTTAAAATCTGCCACCCCATTACACTCCCAAAACATATGTTCCCATTTACCTCTTTGTCTCATCACACCTGCAACATTTGCTATCTACCTGAGAAAAACATTATTTGAAGTCTGGCTGGGGTATAAAAATACCTGTGCAAACACTTCTAAGCAAAATTCTAAATCTTCTGGACTATGTTGCATACGTCAGAGCCATACATATGTCCACCCTTTGTTCTCATGTAAATTGCTTTTCCAGTCTCTCTTCCCAGCATTTTCTACAATTCTCCGATTGATTCTAATAGTTATCACACAATTTTTATATGCCCTACTAACTTCTGTTCTAGGTTCATCTAAAAACTCTATCAGTGCAGGTCTTTCACTTAGGATTCCCTTATCCCTTTCTCTATAATCTGATATCAATCCCTGGTAGGGAAGGTGGTCTTTACCCTGCAGTCCAAACATCTCCTTAACCTTACCCCACTCTATTACTTTATCCCTCTCTAGTTATTTGCTCCTGGTACCTTGTTTTTGCCAGTTTTCTTCAGTAAATTCCAGCCCCTTCTTGCCTATTTTCTGTATCCATACTTGTAGTCATCCCTATTGGAAATATCACCTTTCTCAGGTTGGTTTAGGTGCTATAATATTTTCTGCTACGTTGTGAATATAATATAATACTCTGGCTATTAGTATTATTATTAAGGATCTGCATCCAAATCCCTATTCTATCTTTATTTCTAAAACTTCCTCCTTGCTTGATCATCATCATCATCATCCCTCTCCATTTTGAATTATAACCTTCTGCATGAGTTATCTATATGAGCCTTAACTGTATAACTCTAAAATATCCCTTCAAATCAGGAAATCCTATACCAGATTGCTCTGTTTGAAGAATCAACTTATCCCACTTGCCTCTTGACCTCTTCCCCTCTCAGATAAATTCCTTCAACTCTGTATTATTGTTAAGAACTTCTCCTCTGGCTGAGAAAAAATATGCATTACATTTATATAAAACTTAAGGCACTAAAAGCATTTTCACTGCTTTTATATTACTGTCCATATCTATAAACAAGAGCTTCCCATTTCTCATTTTTTGTGTCATCTTTTTAGTCTCTTCTCACATATCTTTAGCTGCCATAACAAAAGTTGTTTTAAACAATATTCCTAAATAAGATAGTAGTAACTGGAGCGAAGCAGGGTAGTACACAGCTGTAATCATCCAAAGTACACCAAACACCAAGCAGAGGTTGTAAATATTGTAGATATATCCAAGCGTTGTTTTATTACATAAAAATATAACAAAGGTTAACGCTTTCACCACTAGGCTTCTTCAGACCTATGACATAACTAAAATCATTCAAACTTAAATAGCTTCCAAGGTGGGAAAACAAGTATTCCATTAAAGTGCCAGTGCTTATATATAGATATAATGCCTTTTATATATACATTACCTAAAAAACATTCTAAAACAACATGATACCTCATATATAAATACATGTATAAATAAAAATGCATATGAATATGTATATATAAAACATATACATAGAAATCTATCTATATGTAAAAACATATATTCTATGTAAAACTGTACTGGCACAAATTAAACATATCATTCATTCCATTTACATCATTTATGCTACAAGCATATATACATATACATAAAAACAATAAAATGCCGTCAGCTCAGCTTGAGCTGCCTGACAGTTTGCATGTATGAAATATGCCCTAAAGCATTAGAAGCTGTTCAGCTGTTATATCCTTGACAGGATATAACCCATATAGTTAAGGCTACTGCAGCAGTGAACATTTGATCATCTGGTGTTAAGTTCAACTTACACAACTGTCTTTTTAGGTTAGATGTTGATTTTATTTTTTTGCCTAAGCTTTTGACTGGTGCTTCAGCTTTTATCCTGTAATTTAAACTTTGCATTGTGTATTTTTATCTTTTCATCTTTTATACTTATAACTGGCAGAATCAAAAAAACTTTTATTAAAGATCAGTGGTTTAGTATGTTCATCTTACTCAAACACTGATGTAGTTTTGTGTAAGTAAGCATTTAGCTATAGTTCTTTGATATTTTTTATTTGATTCCCATTGCATTTATTTATTTATTTATTTATTATTGTTTTATTAATACTTGGTTGCCTATGGCGTCTATTTTATCTTTTTATTCTCCTTTGAAGGCTGTGCTGAAGTGTAAGAGTAAACAGAGTAAATAAAATTCTTTGGATTTTGTGTTTCCTTTTGATGTTTATACTGCTTTACTTATTTGTTTAAAACAATTATCTAGTATTACTTTTGTGGTATACCTAGCAAAAATATATTCCAGTATCAGGATGGCAATCTGCCTGCTGCTTCCTTGCAGTTGTACTACTTCTTGATATTATTACTCCACTTTTTGTCCAAAGGAGATCTGGTACTTCATGTTGTAGCATTTTGTCTTTTTATTCTGATTTCTGAAAGTTTGCTAGAGTTCACATATTTGAAACATTAGTTTGCTATGATATCTTAGACCAATCAAGACAGTTAATTGTTCTTTTCTTGCATTTTTATTCCTAGATGTTGCTTAGGAATCTTATGTATCGTAGCATTTAAGGCTGAGTAAAAATAATATTCTTTTCCTCTTTAAATAGTGCATATTTTAATGTGAAACAGTAGTGGACTGTAATGTTTAGTGCAGAATTTTCTAATTTATCACTACCGTCAAACTATTTATGTCTATATCTCATAACAGTTCTATTTCTCTGACACAATCATTAGCTCGTATATCTTCTCATCTGGTGTACAGTTCTGAACTAATCCATAAAACTTTAAGATCTATCTCTGGCAAATTTTCTTTACAGTCTTTTAAGAAAATTTGCTCAAATTCTTCTTTACACTATTGTAAGAAGACTCTGCAGAGGATATTAGCTCTGTAGATCTTTTTTCTGCAGTTTCTGCTGAGGTTACATTTCTGCAAGCCCAATAGCATTCTTTTATTTCTTTTTAGTGCCTTATGAAGATACGACTTTTTGTATTAAACATCTTTATTAAATTATCAGTGTGACATAGAGAAACATACATTAACAAACAAAAACAAAGATATTATTATTCCATTTACATACATTATATTTCACATATGATAGTTACAAAGAAAGACAACGTCAGTCCAACATTATATAAATTGCTGAATTCCTGCCTTCTCTTTCTGCTCACTCCTCCTGTTCCTGAACATTATTTTGCATGTATTGTTCCCACAATTTCCATTTATTTAGATGTAATTTACTCATTCCCTTTTCTAAAGATCATTCTTCCACTTTGTCTCTCTTATAATATTCACTACTTAAAATGCAGTTGGTTTAGACTTTGATTTCCATTTTCTAGTAATTACCTTTTTGGCATACAACATAATTAAACCTGAAAAGGCCCTGCCATATCTTTGTAGCTCAGATCCTGTTTCCTTAGTTCCAGACCTTTGCTCAGACAGTATTTCTGACAGAATACACTGTAGGTTTTAAAATCTGCCACCCCATTACACTCCCAAAACATATGTTCCCATTTACCTCTTTGTCTCATCACACCTGCAACATTTGCTATCTACCTGAGAAAAACATTATTTGAAGTCTGGCTGGGGTATAAAAATACCTGTGCAAACACTTCTAAGCAAAAATTCTAAATCTTCTGGACTATGTTGCATACGTCAGAGCCATACATATGTCCACCCTTTGTTCTCATGTAAATTGCTTTTCCAGTCTCTCTTCCCAGTATTTTCTACAATTCTCCGATTGATTCTAATAGTTATCACACAATTTTTTATATGCCCTACTAACTTCTGTTCTAGGTTCATCTAAAAACTCTATCAGTGCAGGTCTTTCACTTAGGATTCCCTTATCCCTTTCTCTATAATCTGATATCAATCCCTGGTAGGGAAGGTGGTCTTTACCCTGCAGTCCAAACATCTCCTTAACCTTACCCCACTCTATTACTTTATCCCTCTCTAGTTATTTGCTCCTGGTACCTTGTTTTTTGCCAGTTTTCTTCAGTAAATTCCAGCCCCTTCTTGCCTATTTTCTGTATCCATACTTGTAGTCATCCCTATTGGAAATATCACCTTTCTCAGGTTGGTTTAGGTGCTATAATATTTTCTGCTACGTTGTGAATATAATATAATACTCTGGCTATTAGTATTATTATTAAGGATCTGCATCCAAATCCCTATTCTATCTTTATTTCTAAAACTTCCTCCTTGCTTGATCATCATCATCATCATCCCTCTCCATTTTGAATTATAACCTTCTGCATGAGTTATCTATATGAGCCTTAACTGTATAACTCTAAAATATCCCTTCAAATCAGGAAATCCTATACCAGATTGCTCTGTTTGAAGAATCAACTTATCCCACTTGCCTCTTGACCTCTTCCCCTCTCAGATAAATTCCTTCAACTCTGTATTATTGTTAAGAACTTCTCCTCTGGCTGAGAAAAAATATGCATTACATTTATATAAAACTTAAGGCACTAAAAGCATTTTCACTGCTTTTATATTACTGTCCATATCTATAAACAAGAGCTTCCCATTTCTCATTTTTTTGTGTCATCTTTTTAGTCTCTTCTCACATATCTTTAGCTGCCATAACAAAAGTTGTTTTAAACAATATTCCTAAATAAGATAGTAGTAACTGGAGCGAAGCAGGGTAGTACACAGCTGTAATCATCCAAAGTACACCAAACACCAAGCAGAGGTTGTAAATATTGTAGATATATCCAAGCGTTGTTTTATTACATAAAAATATAACAAAGGTTAACGCTTTCACCACTAGGCTTCTTCAGACCTATGACATAACTAAAATCATTCAAACTTAAATAGCTTCCAAGGTGGGAAAACAAGTATTCCATTAAAGTGCCAGTGCTTATATATAGATATAATGCCTTTTATATATACATTACCTAAAAAACATTCTAAAACAACATGATACCTCATATATAAATACATGTATAAATAAAAATGCATATGAATATGTATATATAAAACATATACATAGAAATCTATCTATATGTAAAAACATATATTCTATGTAAAACTGTACTGGCACAAATTAAACATATCATTCATTCCATTTACATCATTTATGCTACAAGCATATATACATATACATAAAAACAATAAAATGCCATAATAATATCACCATTCCTCACTCTATGCAACTATAACAATGGTATACTTCAAACTCTCAGTTTCCTTCATTTCAAAAACGGTTTGATTGAAACCTTCCCATTATGTCCCGGGGTTGATCAGATCTTAACCTCATAATCCAGATGGTCTCCCTCTCCTCTGTACATGTCCTGATGTCCCCCACCTCTGAAATTGGGGCTAACCCTCTCTATTACCCTAAATCTGAAGATATGAGATCCATCATTATCCGTGATGTGCTTGGACAATGCATTAACCTTGGACTTAGTCCTGATCTGATATAAATGTTCACTGATTCTGTCCCTGAACCTCCTGTTCGTTTTCTCAAGATAAAACATTTGGCAAACTTCACAAGAAGCAATATAAACCACATCAACAGACATACAATCCCCTGCCACATGGAAAACATGCCTAGAAGCATCATAAAGGTTGACAAAAACAGGACTAGAATCTATAAATCCACAAAAATTACAATGTCCACATGGCCAATATTTACGACCTCTGTTTGGTGTTTGGAGTACTTTGGATGATTACAGCTGTGTACTACCCTGCTTCGCTCCAGTTACTACTATCTTGTTTTATCGTTTTGGGTTTGTTTTTGTTGGCTGGGGCGTTAACTCCGTGCAGACACGTTGTTTTTGAATATTCCTAAATACTTTTATCTTGTAGTGTCCCTATAAATATGGGTATTGCTGAACCAGATTGTGTTTGTGTATATAATTTACAGCTATTGCCTTGTTTTATCTTCATTAAGTGTATATCCTGAAAATAATTGAAACCATCAAAAATATTCCATAGCGCTGAGATTTTTTTGGATGTATTAGGTACAAAATAATACCATCTTCAAATAAAACCAACTTGTCTTAATTACCATACCAATTATATCCTTGTATTTCTGAATTCCTTATTTTTTTTGCCTGTGGTTCTAAATATAAAGCAAATAGGAAAGGGGGGAAAGAGGACACTCCTGCCTGGTTCGTCTTTTCAAATACAACTTATTAGAGAGTAAACTTCCCAGTTTAATTATTACCTCTCATCCTTCATACCTTTTCCTACTTAACCTTATTGTATGAGGGAATGCAAATAGTTCCATTGCCGTACTTCTAAAATCCAAGCTTACACTGTGGAATGCTTTTTCTGCATCAAGACCCACCAACAACAGTGGTATTATTCGGCTTCCCTCTGGATCATTATTTTTATATTAATGTTGTCAAATGTTTATCACCCCTCCACAAAGTCACATTGATCCATATCTGTCAATTTTGGCAACATTTTTGACATTATTTTACCTAGTGTAGACATAACCACTTTAAAACGATGGTCAAAAATTGAAATGGGTCTATATGAAGCTGGGTCTGATGAGTCTTTACTGTCCTTAGGTAATACAGCCACCACAGCTTTCTTCCAAGATGTCAGTGCTTCCCCTCCTTTTAAAATGTTGTTAAAATCTTCTAGATCTTTATAACATTCTTCCCTCCTAACCTCCAGTCTTCCACAGGAATGCTGTCTGTTCCCAGAGACTTTCCTGAAGATTGGTTATACATCATCTTTTTTATCTCATCTCCTATCTTAAGTATTAGTTGTTGAATTTTGTGTACCTCTAACCTTGCCATAATTTAGTCTTCCATAAATATTTGCATTTGTGCTGTTTCTTGATTCCACTTTTGTCTGCTTTATACAAATTTTCACAAAATGTGTTAAATATTTCTAATACCTCTACTGGCTCTTTGGTTATTTTTCATATTATAGGCTCCCTAAGTCTGACAATGATCCTTTTACTTTGTTGCCTAATTTGCATTAAATGTTTTTGTGCTGTGGTGCCGTTATCAAAAATAGTTGCTTAATAGCAATCTTTTTAAACTCATGCATATTATCCAGATACTCTCTTATTTTCTCTTTAGCACTTTGCATCTGCACCTGTTCTTGTTCTGTGAGATTCCCCCTATTCTGCAGTACTTTAACCATTGTCAGTCCTTCTTTGCAATTACTATTACTTCTTAACCATATCTCTTTCTGTTTTATTTTTACTGTATTTTTAAACTCCATTTCCATTTTATCCCACTCAGTAACTGTAACTTATGAAGCTATTATTTTCCCTGATAACTCTCAATTTCCACAACCCACTTCTTAAATTCTTCCCTTTATACCAGCTAGGTGGGAAAGCACCTGTCTCTCATTTTTACTTCATTACCCAACATTTATGTCTTAGTTTTATCACTGCGTGATCAGAAAGAGTTAGTGGATTGTGTAGACGGTTTCAATTAAATGCACACTTTCCTGTTTAATATAATATCTGATGTCGTTAATCTTCTTCCCATTCATCACTGATGGGTTTGATTCCGAGCCCTCGGAACTGAGTCAGCCTAATACCATGCTCACATACACCAAAAACTCTCGAGCTAAGCTCTTACCCACAACGACCTTCTCCCAGTTACCTCAGATCTCTTTTGCCATGCTGATATATAGCAGCGTTTCACCGAGCTCTCTAACTAAGTGTCATATTTTTACAAATTTTGTTGTATTTTGAAACTTTTTTCTAATCTAACTCATTTTTCTATCTAGCTCTACCCATCAGTATTTCTCATACCATCATTGGTAATGCCCTTTCCTACCCTTGTGGTATCGTTTGATATCATCGTTAGTATCTTCCTTTTCTGCTTCTTTTTCTATACTTTCTAGCAGTAATTTTGTTTTCTTTTTGTATGTTGGATATGTCTGAGAAAAAAGGAACTTCAGGGTTCAAACATTGCACTTCCTGCAGTGGCAAACTCCCCAACAGCGACTTACACAATGATTGTGTCTATTGTCTGGGGGTTTCTCACCTCTCTGTGAAACCTCCTTGCCAGATTTGCCTGAGTTTTAGTCCGCTGATGCTGAATGAGAGAAAAAAAAAACTTATCTTATAGGTTCATAGGTGGGTACTAGGCTATCTGCCCGAAGGCATTTATAAGCCTAGCCAGAATGTGTTGGCTTTCGCCATCCACTTAGATTAGTTCCCTGTGCCTCTGTCCAGCAGAGCCACTGAAGTGATCCCCGAGGTAAACTTTTTGTTTCCCATCCACTCGTCAAGGTTTATTTTAAAGAGCGCTAGCGAGGAGCTCTGCCTAATGTAGATTGGGATCTTGTTCTAAAGCATGGGAAGTCTCTGGAACAGGAATTTATCCCTCCAGCACATCCTATTTATTGTTGTAGTAAGGTTTAGATCCTTAGAGCTTGTGGCTCGGCTTGAAAGGCCTGTTAACCTCACCTTTCTCAGAGGCCCTTTCTGTGTCAGAGGTCTCAACCCCTCCAGTGAAGGACAAAAAAGGTCCACATTCCTAGCCCTCTTCACCAGCTGGTGATAAGGGCAAGTCCCACAAGCACAAGGCCCACAAATCTTCTACTGAACACAAGATTGCTTCCTTGGCTCCGAATATTCCTGTTGCTTCTGTTCTGAGCTCAGCTCCAGTTGCTTCTTTGGACATTATGATAACTTCATCTGCGCCACCTTCAGCACCAACATCTATTGCACCAGTCATAACTACACTAATGACTATGGCTCCGACCTTATTGTCTTCGATAGTCTCGTCACTAACTTCACCTTTCACTGCACCGAAGACTGTTCCAACGATCCCCTTTGAGCTGATAACCTCAACTCTGTGTGCCTCCTCGGCACCGAGTCCTTTCTCAACACCGTTAGTTCCTCTATTGCCTGTTTCCAAGTTAGAGTCTTCAGTGCCGACAATTCAAACACCACAGACCCAGTACTCCCCCCTCATTGGACCCATTCTTAGGCCATCTTATAGCCCTTTTCTGGACCGGCCTGAGTCCCCTTCGGGAGTGTCTGTAAGGACCATCAGGAGTCTAAATTCGATGTGGTGTGCCTGCTGCACCAGCTGTTGACAGCCAGAGGGATAACAAACATTCCTAAGACTCATACCAATTCAGGGTTTGGGTCTACTGCCCAGGACTCCCATTTATACTCCTCCTTCAGATCCATCTGTTCCGAGGCCCATAGCTGCAATGTACTTGGTGGGAACCCTTTCCTCGGTGCCGACAGTAACCCTCACTGAGACTCCGAGGCCTCCCCTTTGGGTTTTGGTTCCATTGGAACCGTCCCTTTCTCAGTCTCATGGTTGGGGAGTGGAACCCCTGGTTCCAAGTTTTTTATTGGTTCTGTCCTCAGATCCAGGGGAAACGCCTGCCCCGATCTTGCTTGAGGCTCCATCCCCAGGAGTGGGTCTGGCAGGGTGGGGTGTGACCCCAGTTCTGATATTGTCTTTCTAGGTTCCAGCCTCCAATTCCTCTTTGGGCGGGCTTACTTTCCGGGTGATGGAGAGGGTGCTTGCTTCTGGGAGCACTCCTCTTACATCAGATCTTTCCCCTGCTCCCTCTGAGTTACAGCTACCACGGGCCACCTCCCCAGGACACTGAGAGAACAAGCATCAGGAAACCCTAGTTCAGGGTATTTTTCCTTCAGAGTCTTCTTCAAACATTCCCACTGAAGAACCCCCTCGGAAGAAGGCATTTAAGAGGAAACACCTTGACTCCCTGGAGGAGTCTCTCACAGAGGATACAGACTATGATGATGGGGAAGGGTCCCCACAGTCACCCCCTGATGATGTCTCCTTTGGAGACATCTTGGAAATACTGAAACGAAGGGGTGGCTGGAAGCCCTCCAACCCTTCCTCAGAGGAGTCTGTCTTTCTGCAGGCTTTCTGCTCTCGGCCTTCTATTTCTTGGGTGACCCCACCTGCTAACGAGTTAGTCCTTCTCATCATTTAGCATGTATGGAAGAACCCTGATTCTATTGAGGCTATTCCCCGGAGACCAGACAAGATTCTTTCCCCACCAGAGGAACATCTGCACTGGTCCATGAGGTTTGCCAGTAGACGCTATGGTGGTGGTGGCGGCTACTAAAAAGGAACTTGCGGAGGAAAGTCCTACTGTCCACCCTCCCAACAGAGAGTCCCAAGCTGTGGACAGACTAGGGAAATGAGTTTTTGTGTTAGCGACCTTTGTAGTCGGGTCTCTGAATTACTTGGCACATTTCACGAGGCTCCAAAGGGATGTGATCTCCGAACTTTCTGGAGCCCTTGCGGGTCAAGTTTCTGACTGGGTACAAGACAAGGTTGCCTCTCAACTTGTCACCCTTTAGTCTATCTCCAGCTTGTCCATGAGGTTGCTCTCCCACTCAACTGAAGGGGTGGCTAGAGCTGCATGTGCAGGCATAGTAATGAGACATCATGCCTGGATGCACATCTATGACCTCACGGACTCCTTCAAAGCCACCTTTTTGAACACCCCTATTTAACCATCATCCTTGTTTAGTTCTAAAGTAAAGGACACACTGGCCAGGTGCGAGTAGGATGGAAAGTCCTTGTCTGCCATTGGCCTATGTTTTTCCAAACCTCAACATTCTTTTTCCAGGAACCAGAGGAGTGGGAAAATATGGCACAAAAAAATCTCAAGGTCCTTTCCACAATGCACATGGTGAGGATTCCCCTAGAGGCAGTGGGGGTTCCAATGGTGGAAGACACCCCTTTAAGGGCAGAGGGGGTCCCCAAAATGAAGACTCCAGGGATTCTTTCTCCGGGCGGACTTATCAATGCTCCTAAAGCATTGCCCAATTGCTTTCCTCTGGAAGCAGTTGGGGCTTGTTTTTCTCTGCACCAAACTGCCTGGCACTCTATTACAAACAGTCAGTAGGCGCAGAGAATAATCTCCAGAGGCTATTACATACCTTTAACATCACACCCAAAACCTACAAAGAACCTTCACGATGTTCCACCCAGTCAAAGGGAAGAAGCGGCTTCAGAGGTAAGAAAGCTGTGTCAGAAAAGTCATCCAAGCAGTCCCCCCCAGACCAATGCGAATCCTGTTTTTACTCAAGATACTTTTTGGTGCCAAAAAAGACCGGGGATTGGAGAACCATTTTGGATCTCAGCCATCTAAACAAGTCAGTGGTTCAAACCAAATTCCACATGCTCACTATACAATCCATTTTCCCTATTTTACTGGAGGATGTTTGGATGTGCTAGATAGACCTCCAGGATGCGTATTACCACATCAAAATGGACAAACGCTTCAGGAGTCTCCTTCGCTTCTGGCTAGGAGCCAATCATTACCAGTTCAGAGCCCTGCCATTCGTTCTCTCGACGGCCCCCAGAGTGTTCATGAAATGCCTAGGAGTGGTGACAGCTCATCTGAGACTTCAGGGATTCCAGATGTTTCCATATTTAGATGATTAGCTCCTCTCCACCCCCACCAAGCATCCCCTGACCATAGCCCTCTGCTACACTCTCTCACTGGCAGTGTTTCTAGGTATCATAGTCCACTGGGAAAAATCCAGTCTACAACCTACCCAATAACTGGAATTTATAGGGGCAGTTTTCAATACTCGAACAAGCCTGGTATCTCTTCCTGCTCACAGGATTCAGATGTTAAGATTACAAGTACAAGTGGTCCTCTGTCAAAGAAAGGTGTCAGCAAGAGAAGTTCTCCAGGCTCTGACTTCTATGGCTGTGGTCATTCCGATTGTTCCTCTGGCAAGATTACATATGAGACTGTTACAATGATTCCTCTTGTCCCAATGGTTGGCAGATCTTCACCCCCTAAACTCACAGATCCTCATCACCAATTTCTGCAAGCAAGATCTTTGGTGGATGAGGTCAGATGAAAATCTTTGGTGTCGCTATTTCCAGATCCCTCAACCCAATGCCACGGTGACCACGGATGCTTCCCTGATAGGGTGGAGGGGCCATTTTCAGGAAAAGACAGTCCAAGGCACGTGGTCTAGCTTAGAGGCCAACTTGCATATCAGTGTTCTGGAGTTGAGAGCGGTGCTGTTAGCATTGCAGACACTACATCTGGTCCTTCCATCAGGGACGATTGCAATTTAATCAGACAATATGTCAGTAGTCTGGTACATAAACAAACAAGGAAGGACCAAATCCTACTCCCTGTGTCGAGAGGCCATGAGAATTTGATAATGAGCGATAGCTTCCGACCATTTTCTTATAGAAATGCATATCCCGGGGAGCTCCAACGTGATTGTGGACAAGCTGAGCAGATGCATTCTCCTTCCACACGAGTGGTCTCTCAATCTGAACGTGACGGAAGAAATTTTCAGCCATTGGAGGCCAGCCTTGCTGCGATCTCTTTGCTTCCCCTTCAAACAATAAATGCAGCAACTTCTTTGCCCTTTTTCTCCCAGAAGGGGAGTCACTGAATGATGCTTTGACTCAAGATTGGCCCAGGGTTCTCCTCTATACTTATCCTCCAATTCCCTTGAAACCCCTATTTTTGAAGAAAGCAAGTTGGTTGAGATGCAGGGTGATCCTCACTGCCCCATTCTGGCCTCGACAAGTGTGGTTCCCCTTCCTCTGGCCTCACCTGTTACAGCCTCCATGGATCCTGGACACTCGTCAGGACCTAATCTCTCACCCTCAAGGGTTGACTCCCTCAAATCTGTCCACTCTCAAACTGACAGCTTGGTTTCTCCACTTCCGTTAGTCACCAGGCAGAAAACCCCCTCCTCACCTGATCGTGATATTATTCGGGCCTCCCATAAGCCATCCAGCAGAAAACTCTACAGAGATAAGTGGAAAAGGTTCACTCTCTGGTCTAAAGAACAGATGTTAGACCCCTTCTTAGCTCTTGTATCTGTTATACTTCAATACCTTTCTGAGTTTTTTGAGAATTCTACGATCCGAGTCCACTTGGCAGCTATCTCCAATTTTCATAATGGTCTGGAAGGTGATCTACTTAACTCCACCCGCATTTGCAAGATCTTTCTCAGAGGAGTTTTCCATAGCAGACCCCCAATCAGGCAGCCTGTAGAGACATTGACTCTCTCTCTGGTATTAAGCTGTCTCTTTACTCCCTTTTGAGCCTGCTGCAAAATGTGACCTTAAATTTCTATCATGGAAATCTCTATTTTTGGTGGCGGTCACATCAGCTAGATGGATATCAGAATTACAAGTCTTATGCATCAAAAGTCCATGTTTGATCTTTCATAAAGGCAGAGTATCTCTTCGTACTAATCCATCTTTTCTTCCCAAAACGATTTCTGATTTCTCTGTCAACCAGTCCATTGAGCTCCCAGTGTTTTTCCCAAATGATTCCAATAAAGGAGAATACGGTCTACACTCATTGGATGTACATAGACAATTACATTTTTACTTGGATAGGACTAAATCTTTCCGCAAGTCGGATCAACTTTTCATCTCCTTCTCTGGACTAAAAATTGGATGTGCCGTATCAAAAGTCACTTTACCAAAATGGCTCAGAGATTGCATTATTTTTTCATACTCACAAGTGAATGAACCTAAACCTGTCAATATTGAAGCTGATTCAACGAGAGCCATAGCAACTTCTGTTGCTTTTCACTCCAGAGCTTCTATGGACGACATTTGCACAGCAGCCATTTGGGCTAAACCCCATACTTTCATCAAACATTACAAATTGGACATGGTCTCCAGGGGGAAAAGTGGCCTTTGGTTCAATGGTACTCAGGAATGTTCTTCCATAAGGGCCACCCAGGTTTTCAAGTAGCTTGTGATTCTGTCCCATCAGTGATGAATAGTAAGAAGATTAACAACATCAGATAAAGAAGTTATGTCTTACCATAACGTTCCACCTGTGTTGTTGATCTTCTTCCATTCATCACATCCCACCCTGCGTCCCCCACCAAAGGCACCTGGTGGATCTTATGGGCCCTTGTGGTGTTTCAGGGTTTCTGCACAGAAATGGCCTCTGCTTTTACTTCCATATGTTGCATGCAAACTCAATCTGAGGTAACTGGGAGAAGGGTATTGTGGTAGCAGCTTAGCTCGAGAGTTTGTGGTGTACGCAAGCTTGGTATTAGGCCAACTTGGTTCCGAGGGCTCAGACCCAAACCCATCAGTGATGAATGGAAGAAGATCAACAACACAGATGGAATGTTATGGTAAGACATAACTTATTTTTCTTTCCAGTCTAGCCCAGTTATTAAACCTTGGGAAATAGTATGCAAATACTGTCCAAGTTCCTACTACTGAATTCACTTATTTTTATAAATGTCTTCAGAAGACTACCCTGTTTTGTTATATTTTCCTTTATAAGCCCCCTGATACATCCTGACTATTGCAAATCAAGTTCCAGTCCCCACCTATAAGTAATATTCCCTGTTGAAAGCTGGTTATTTTTCCCCAAAATTTTCTTAACCTCCAAAGTTTTTGGTGGAATATAAATGCATGCCATCATATTCATTCTTCATTGCCAATGGCCCCTTACTACTGCAATTCTACCATTACTGTCTTTTTTCCTTCTATCAGTGTTGGAGCCACCCTAGTAATTAGTATAATTACTCGCCTTTTCCTGTGTCCCTTATCTGCTGAATATCCATCCTGAAATCCTTTGTCAAATTTACATGCTCATTTCTTTCCAGATGTGTGTTATGCAGCATTATTATTTGCACTCTGTATGACTTAATATAGTTCAATAGTCTTTCATTTTTGCCTATACCTGTAGGGCCAATTACATTCCAAGATGAAATGGATAGTTAGCCTTATGATAACATATTTTTCCACCTATTAAAGATGACAGTTGTTTGAATGTTTATTTCCAACTTTTGTTTTGCATACACACACTAATGTTTGGCAGGCATATCTTTTATACAGTTGTTTCTTCTCATCTCCATTTGAACATGTGTCATATTTTCTGGACTTTTTTTAATGAAAACCCTTGAACAAAAAAATAGAGATAATTTTATAACACACCCATCCCATATTAAGCTTGAACAAACACAGAAAGCTATGTACATCTTCAAAAATATGAACTTTATCCCTTTGGGTAGGAGCAAATGTCCCAAATTGACAGCTGCACCCAGAAGCATTACCTAATTTAAAATTAAAGTTACCCATGCTAAAGTGCATGCTACGGCCTATGTTCCCACTTACAGTGACTACTGTCTGTTCTTTTCCTTTCTTCGTTACCTTCCTAGATGTGAAAAACAGCTTGAATGCTTTCAGAAAGCATTAACTTGTAGCCCTAAGAAAAAGGGCACTGACTATCTTTAAGTAAAATTAAATTGTACATTATTCTGTTAAATGCATTAAAGCATTAAGGCGGCTAAGGAGGCTGCTATCTCTTAGTCACTTTCCATTTTTCAAACTTTCCTTTTCACAGAAGTGTTTGCCATGATATCTTTACATTTTGCATTTCCCTCAGCAAAGAATGTTGCCAACTATCAGGTTTAATTGCTTGCACCTGCAGATAGCTTGTCTCCAAGTAAAAGTAGTCAATAATGGATCTTTGTAAATTTCACTCACAACAGAATGTATAAGTACCTTCAGCTGAAGATTTCTTGACTCCCACTAAACATTTGCTAATGGAAGAAACAAGCTAATACACTTGCAGATGAAAGGAACTTGGCATTTTTTCCTTGCATTCATCATTTTGTCTTTTTTTCAAGCCTAATTGCTTACAAAAGTCACTTGTTTATAGTTTAAGCAAAGGACATTAATCTAAACATTCACCCTTATAAAAATAACAGAAAATATCTTAATTCTACATATATTCTCTGTCTCATATTGCCTACGTAGAGGCAATCTCTGTTTGGCTTACAAAGCCATGTCTGACTCAGCTCTGTTAGAAATGCTACATCTAAAGAAATCCCAATCCCTCTGCACCACATGCTGCAGAGACCTCAACCTCATTACCACAATCAACAGAACATGCTGGTGGGACAGGTTCCTCACCCAGAGACTGCCCATGCTATGGAATAGACTTGCCATACATGTCAAGCAGAGCATCTCACTGTCCCTCTTCAAGAGAAATCTTGATGTGTGGATGGGTAATAGAAAGTTCACCCTGGGGATCACTCCAGTGGCTCTACTTGATAGAGGCCCTGGGAATGTCAGGTGGCATGCTGCCAGGGCACTTCTATGGGCTCGGCTTGTAAAGGCTCCAGGGCCGTTAGCCTAGTACACACCTATGAATCTGTGATAAAGTTAGTGCATTTTTACTCCCACCCCAGCAGTCCATGATCATAGCATATTAACATTAAAGTTGCTTTTGCCTAGACATTCTTCTCTTCTTATTTTGTAAATCCTATATTTCTTACAATTAAAATAGTAGTTGTTTTACTTTAATATCTTTAACACATAAAACAGTCACTGAAAAGACTCCACCCACATTGAAAATACCCCTGATTACACATTTGCTGTATACCACATGCAATTTATATCATGAAATGATGTTCTTCATCTCACATTGCTGCAGTCCTTACATATGGGGTAGTCCGCTGTCCTCGGTCGGCCCGAATACCAAAGTATTAGGCTGACGTCGGTCAAGGCGCTTAAAACTGACATTAGGATGTCAGGGTACAAAAGCGCATGACCGACGTCATTTCCTCAGTCTTTTTTGCCGCATGGTCCGATGCAGAAGCAGCGTTGCAAGTGCCGTTCGGCGTTCTGAAATTTTTCGAATTCGGAGTTTCAGACCGAATCCAAGTTGGCTAAGTACCCGCTGGGGAATATTTTGTTTTTCTTGCCTCAGTGTTTTACCGGATGTCAGAAAAGTGAATAACTGTATTTCTTGTGGGAAACAGATACCGCATAGGGATTATCATTCTTTGTGTATTCCTTGTTTGGGGCCTGAGCACGACGTTGTTGGGTGTCGCTTTTGTGCTAGGTTCAATAAACGCACTATTGCGAAGGTTAGATTGTGCTAGACTGGTCTTTGGGATGCGATGCAATTATAATATGACGACGGATTCTCCAGCGCCGCTTCTGCGAAGCGCAAAGACAAAGCAGTTAAACCCAGGCAAGATGAGTCGTCCGCTCGGACGCCGGTTCTTTAGAGGTTTCAGTGGAACCGGTGGTTCCACGGAGACTTCTCTGGAGTCTCAGGGGGAGACTTTGATTTTGCAGGAGGTGGTCTCTCAGGAGGCAGGTCAGGCTGAAGGAGCTTCTCAAGTTACTGTAATCCCCTCCCTTCCTAGGGTGGTTAGGCCTTCTCCTTCTGTTTCCAAGGCTTCTCCCAGAGGCAGGCCAGTTTTAGCTTCTGTTGGTGTCACTCCTAGTTCAGCAGGGTCTGTGCCTAAGAAGCACATGCTTAAAATGGCAGAAGATTTGATTACTCTGATTAGATGTTCTTTGCCCCCTCCTGATAAGAGGCCTAGGGTGGAGCCAGAGTTGGGAAGTTTTGAGCAGGCTTCGGATGTTTCAGAGTCTTCAGCTGAAGACTTGCAGGAGTACTCTCCTTATTCTGATTCTGATGCAGATGATTCCACTCCTTCTGCTTCTCCTCCAGAGGATTTTTCTTTTTCAGAGACACTTCATTCTATGAGGGAACATTTTAAGTGGGAAGGTCAGGACTTCTCTGATTCTAGGAAAAGGCTTAGGGAGTTTTTGCTGTTACCCCAGCATAGGCCCTTGGCTATACCCCCTGTTCTGGATGTTGTGGAAGATGTGTTTGCAGAGGCTTCACTTAATCCTGATTCTCTGCCTCCTGCTCCTGTTAAACCGGATAGGTATTACAGGGTGCCTGAGGCTCATAAATATCTTTATAAGAGTCCTAGGGTGGACCCAGAAACTATTAGTCAGGGACCTAAGGGTGTCAAGGCCTCTGTTGTAAAAAATCCGGTTCCTCTAGATAAAGAAGCCAGAGCTTTGGATAGATGGGGAAAGAAGGTCTATACATCTTCTACCTTAGCTATGAGGGCTTTGAATTGCCAGTTTCATATGTTGAAATATCAAAACTTTCTTCTTTCTCAATTGAAGTCTAAGGTGGATGCTCTGGCGGAAGGCATTGAGTGTAAAGAATTACAAGATTTGGTGCATGTCTCTGAACAGGTGGGTAAGCATTCATTACAGTGTGGTTTTGATGCTGTGCAGGCCTCGTCTAGGGTGGCTGCCACTGGCTCAGTTCTTCGCAGGCACGCCTGGCTGAAGGATCAGAATTTATCTGACCATGTTAAGACAAGGATTTTGGATGCTCCTTTGCAGTCTGATGTGTTGTTTGGTTCACCTGTGGAGTCAGTCTTGAAGAAAATGGAAGACAAGGCTAAGTCTATGCAGGCGGTTAAAGATTTTTTGCAAGTTCAGCCTCCGAAGTTTAGTAGGAATTGGCCTGCTAAGGGGTGGACGTATCCTTCTTATGATTCTCAGTCTATGGGTAGATCTAGACGTGGTAGGGGCAGAGCTCAGAGTTCTTTCAGGCCTAGAACAGGGAGTTCACCTGCACAATCTTCGGGTGAGGGCAGTGCCAGTCCTTTCGTAAACAGGCCCAATGTCCTATTTTTCAGCTGCCAGATCCTTCTTGCCTGGCAGCACCTTTGGGAGGAAGGTTAGCACTCTTCAAGGAAAATTGGATGTTGATTACCCAAGACAAATGGGTATTGGATATCATACACCAGGGTTACAAGTTTTATTTCCATACCTTGCCTCCTTTCAAAGGCATGCCGGACGTTCCTCCTCAGCAAAGACTAGAGGCTCGCAAACAAATTTCTCTACTACTTCAAATAGGGGCCATACAACCGGTCCCTCTGCCAGAAGTGGGCCTAGGATTTTATTCTCGCCTGTTTCTAGTACCAAAGAAAGGAAACACGTGGAGACCAATTTTGGATTTATCTATCCTCAACACATATCTGGACATTCCCAAGTTCAAAATGTTGACGTTACAACAGCTTTTACCTCTGCTGGGCAAAGATCACTGGATGGTGACTCAGGAACATGAAGGTAAGCCTCCTTGAGATCCAATCAGGCCCAGTTGCAGGAAGTATCTGCGTTTTCGGGCTGGGACTTCACATTATCAGTTCTCTGCATTGCCCTTTGGCTTATCTACTGCGCCCAGAGTGTTCACGAAGGTTCTGGCTCCAGTGGTAGCTTTCTTCAGGCTAAGAGGAATACAGATCTATCCTTATTTGGACGATTGCCTGATTCTGGCCCAAGAAAAGGACGAACTTCTTCATCATTTACAGTATGTGATGGCAGTGTTAAGATGCCTGGGGTATTCTGTGAACGAAATAAAGTCCAGTCTAGTACCCTCTCAGGACATGTGCTTTCTGGGTGTGAGACTGAATACAGCATCCCAGATGGCCTTTTGACCCCGGACAAACAAAAGAATCTTTCTCTTTACTTCCACCAGTTGTCTCGTCAGTCCAGGCTGACTGCAAGGACAGTCCTTCAAGCCTTGGGGTTCATGGCATCTTGTATTCTGGTACTTCCCAATGCCAAACTGCATATGAGGAAGCTACAATGGTATCTCAAGAATGTATGGACACAGCACTGCCAAGATTTGGACACTGTCATTCAGATAATACCTTGCATTCAAAAGGAATTTTTGTGGTGGGCTCAGGAATGTCACCTAAACAAGGGACTCTCTGTGACCCGGCCAGAGGCGAGGCAGATTTTAACGACAGATGCCTCAGACAAAGCTTGGGGAGCTCATCTAAATGGAAAATGGGTACAAGACACGTGGCCTGCCAGACTTCAACATCTACATATCAACTTGAAGGAGATGTTAGCAGTCCAATTTGCATTGATAGCTTTCAAGGATTTACTTCTTCCAGGGCAGGTGTTGATTCAAACAGAAAACACAACTGTCATGTGGTACATCAACAAGCAAGGGGGAACGCATTCTTATCCTCTATGCAGACAAGCAATGATTTTGTGGGAGACTGCTCTCAGTTTACAGCTAAATCTTCAGGCAAGGTTTCTGCCAGGAGCACAGAACTCCTTAGCAGATGTGTTGAGCAGACAAATTATGGATCCCCATGAGTGGAAATTGGATCCTCATGTATTTCAGAGATTGACAGTGTTATGGGGAACTCCAGACATAGATCTGTTCGCTTCTCCACTAAATTACCAGCTGCCAAACTTTTGCACAAAAGGTTTCATCCCACAGCTTGGAAAGTGGATGCTCTCTCATTCAATTGGAGCAATCTTCACGTGTATGCCTTTCCACCTCTGCCTCTCCTCCCAAAGGTACTGCTGAAGGTCAGACAGGACAAGCCAAACATGATTTTAATAGCTCCAGATTGGCCTCGACAGCACTGGTACCCATTACTGAGAAGTCTGGTACAGGAGCCTCCATGGCCTTTGCCTTCGATTCCTCACCTGCTGTCTCAGGAGAACAGTCATTTACTCAATGTCAAACTTCATTCTCTACATCTGACAGCCTGGTATATTCTGTTTTAAACCCTGGAGGGTCTCAGCTTCCACAACAAGTTTTGAATGTTATTTTGGAGGCCAGAAGGCCTAGTACAAGGAAAGTTTACGCAGATAAATGGAGGAGATTTTTATTTTGGAGTACAGCAAAGGACTTTGATGTTTCTAAACCTAATTTAAGTGTTGCGCTTCAATACCTTACTGAGTTATTGGACAAAGGTTTGTCCTTCTCCTCTATAAAGGTTCATGCTGCAGCAATTTCTGCTCACTATGACTGTGACCCACCATTATTTTCTCAGCCTTTGTTTAAGCAATTCCTTAGAGGGGCAAAGAATATAAGACCCCACGTAGAGCTCCTACTCCTGCTTGGGATCTCAATTTTGTGTTGGAGAAACTCACTCTACAACCTTTTGAGCCTGCAGCATCGGCAGAGTTGAAATATTTATCATGGAAGACTGCTTTTTTGTTGGCCATTACCTCTGCAAGAAGGGTTTCTGAATTACAGGCCCTTATGGCAGTTGAGCCTTTCTTAATTTTCCACAAGGATAGGGTGTCTTTGCATACTAACCCTTTTTTTATGCCTAAAGTGGTTTCTAGTGTGGCTTTAAACCAAACTATTCATTTGCCTACTTTTTATGCAAACCCCCAAAATAAAGGGAAAGGATTTTGCACACTTTGGATATACACAGACAGTTGCGATATTATTTGAGCAGAACTAAAGGGTTCAGGCAGTGTCAGCAGTTGTTTGTTTCTTTTGCTTTGGGTTCTCAGGGCAAACCTGTTTCAAAACAAACTATTTCTAAGTGGATTGGTTTTGTATTGCTTTCTGTTATTCCCATCATGGTAAGGAGATTCCAGCTGGGATTAGGCCTCATTCCACTAGGGCTACTGCCACTTCTACAGCTTTTTTAGGGGGGGTGGCTACTAAAGATATTTTGGAAGCAGCTACTTGGAGTTCAGTGCATACTTTCTCTAAGCATTACCACCTTCCACTTTACTCTAAATCTAGGGCTGGATTTGCCACTGCAATTTTACAGGGCATGTTGGCAGCTCCTAATGCTTTATAGTTTTGCCATCCTCCCTTACCTCTGCTTTGGGATTCTACCCATATGTAAGGACTGCAGCAATGTGAGATGAAGAACATAGTACAGTTTTGTACCTACCATAAATGTAGATGTTCGAAGATCCACATTGCTGCAGTCCAATTTACCCTCCCTCCTTCCCCTCTGTTGTTGAAGGTGGTGGTGTGGTTTGTGTTGTACATATTGTAAATATGATTAGTGCACGGGTGGTTGGTTAGGTTTTGCTGGTTTTTGGCTTTGGCCTTTCTTGTTAGGGCCTTCTGACATCTGGGGCAAGAAAAGACTGAGGAAATGACGTCGGTCATGCGCTTTTGTACCCTGACGTCCTGATGTCAGTTTTAAGCGCCTTGACCGACGTCAGCCTAATACTTTGGTATTCGGGCCGACCGAGGACAGCGGACTACCCCATATGTAAGGACTGCAGCAATGTGGATCTTCGAACATCTACATTTATGGTAGGTACAAAACTGTACTTTTCATAGAAATACTGATACGAACAAACATTGTTTTACTTACAATTACTTTTTCCTCTGTGTCCTTCTAAACATTAATGACATAACGTGGGGTGTATGCTTTACCTCCCCCCCCACAAGTTTAACAAAGGTAGCAAAAATCTACTCTTTTTCTTACAAAGCCATATTTTACAAATATAATTGATGTTTGATAGTCTCCCATTTATTCACCAGTTGCAGTGTTCTGGTCTTTTTTTAATACCTTTATTGAATTATCACTTGTGACCTAGGCAAATTTACATTTATGCAAAAGTAATCAAACTGTATTAAATTAACAAACATTATATTTCACATATATTGCTGTATATCATATAACCTAAGCAACATTACATACATTATTCAATTCCTGCCACCTTTCTTTAAACAAGAAACATCTTTATTAAACCATCACTTACAACGAAAACAAACCACACTGACACAATCCTAGTTGCAAGGATTTTACATCACAGACCATGCTGACATGCTCCCAATTGCAAATATTATACTCACTTACAGTCTGCCCAATTATTTTCAGTAAAACATTACATAGCTCATTTAAGTCATGCCTTCTTTTAAACCTCATTCTTCCCCTGTATGTATTGTTTTTGGTCCCCTTTTGGTTTATCTCCATTTCCTAGCACCAGACTGTGGTTCAGTTCCAAGGTACTTCCAATTCTTGTAGTCAACTCCTGTACTTTTTTCTGTCTTTCAAGCATTTTCCTTTGGAACATTGGATAAGCTTTCACTGGCAAAGTCTCTGTATGAACTTTACTGTCAGAAGAATGAGAAGCAAAGTCCCCTTCCATTTGATGGCTCACTTCTTGCTGGATAAACTATATTTCTACCTTAGCCTGTTCTGTATCCATAAATGTCTTTGATCTTCCAGGAAAAAAGTATTCTGAAGACAGCTGGATACAGCAGCTTGAATCTCACAACTGCCTTTCAACATTCACTGAGAGCTGGGATAAATTTACTGCTCTTCTGCCTAGTTAACAGCAAATAATCATTTTCCACAAGCATTCTATCATCTCTAATTTTTAATGATTTTTCCCTTCTGACACAATTTTGTCAGGATCAACTCTTTCTGCTGGTGTGATTACAGCTTAACTGATATAGTTCTTGGCTGTTATCAATGGCCAAGTTTGGAGTAAACACTCTATGTACCCCTTCAGTTAATAAAATCCTACTGTGGAATACCATTCCAGTTGATTTATTTGTGCTTTCATAAAATTAACACAGTCTGTTCCTTTCACTTTCTCGGACAATAGTAGAAAATATCCGGTTTTCTCTGCATGCTCTGTCTTCCAACTTTTATTTGAGACAGCTGTTCTTGAGAAGCCTCATACTCAGGCTGAACCTCATTTCAACATCTGATTTCCTCGGTTTTATCATTTCAACTGAATAGCTATTTAAAGGCTCTTTTTTCCAGCCTTTTGTTATTTGAGTTTGATATTCCTAAAATGTTTCATTTATTTAAATCACCTCTGAGTACATATGATTATTTTTTACTCTAAATTACTGGGAGTCATCTCTTGTACCAAAGCTGAAGCTTGAACTACGTTTTGCTGAACAGCTGCATGATTCCTCTCAATCATTGTTTTCTCTTTCTCTTTTTCATTTAATTTTCTTTCTGATTCCCTAAATTTTGTCTTTGCTGGCATGCAAGACAGTGTAGTTACTATTCAGTAACTGAATTTTACCCAAAATGTCAATTTCACTGGCTGTTATTTCTCAGTTTCTACTTTCACACTAAGAGAGCTGAAATTAAGCTGTGGATTAGTGTGCAACCATCTTGAAGTCCACTTATGAAGATATGTCTTTAACATGTTCTGTAGTGATTTATTATCTGATTCCACTGTAATTGACTTATAAATGTTGTCATGTAAGTTTAGAAAACCAAAAGCTGTGGCCAGCAACTCTTTCTATGTTTGGACATGGTACGTTTGAGTATCAATCTGAACTGTTGACTCAAACTACATCTCTACCTTCCTGTAGTAATAATGCTCTAAGCCTTTTCTGTTTACCATCCACTTGAAATATTACTTGTGAGACATCTTAGGCCTTTAAAGAAGGTGCCTCAGTGCCATCCTGGATGCCATGCAGGCACTAACAGTAACTTTATTTTTATTTTGGTTATTTGTATTTCATTTTAGCTCTTTTCACTCTCCGTTTTTGTACTCTTTCACTTCTGCAATACATTTAAACTGAATACTTGAAGATTAATATATTCTGCAATGTATAGTACTTTATCAAATATCAAGCCTCCTCCTTTTAATATCCTCCCTCCTGGTCATTTTTGATACCATGAGAAATTTGTCTTATTAATGAATTACCCATGTCTTCATACTGCATGACCTTCTCTGTGTTTTATTTCAGTTGTATAAATGTCTGTTGACTCTTGAATCCCATGATTTCTAGTGAAAGATATATGCTCAGTCTGGAAGATTCTTATTTGGCTCACAATATAACTTGTACTTGAAAGTTTTATCTCAGAACAGCTAACTTGTATTTTCTTCCTCTTTGAGGCTAAAAGGTTCCACACCTTTAACAAAAAGGAACTTTGTACACATTGGACCTTTTCCAGCTCTCTGCAGTTCTACTCACAGTAAAATATGTTTTTTTCATACAAGTTACAACGCTGAGATGTTGGCGATTGAAGTAAAGATAATTTGAGCCAAAAATAAAAATGTATGTTTTTTATGATTTGTGAGCAAAAATCTAAAAATAATTACTGTAAGAAAATGCAAGAACTGAAACTTAATTTTTTGTCTGTGAAAAGACTGTAGCATGACTTGTTTCAAAATTATTAAATGAATATGTAAAATGGGTCATCTGTACTGTAAACAACAATCAGAAAAAAAATTAACTGCAAGCAAGAGCAAAATGTGAGAAAAATATTTTTTTATGCTAAAAGACCATAGCAGGACTTGCTTCAGTATTAATATGAATCATTTTTTTATAGCTAAAACTGGAAAATGAATCAGGCTGATGTTGCCTATGTCTATGATACTATAGTTGCATCCTTGTATAGGTAGAAATTTACAACCTGAAGAAAACTGCTTCACAATATGTGGATAATACAGTGTAGCTTGAAGAAAACAGCATTTGGAGCCAAACGTTGTTTTGGGTCTGAAACTACATATTATATCTATACCATTAAATACGGGTCTACTTCATTTGCCCGAGACCAAATAACCAAAATTTAATTTGACCGATACTTCATTTGCCCGACAAGTACTATTGGCAAGAAAATGGGATATGCCCCCTTCCCCACTGTAGTGCGACCCTGGAGTTAGAATATATAGTTAGGGGGGTGTGGGGGGCGAAGCTCATATTATATTGTTTAGTTTTGCTTTAATATTGCTGTGCCCCCCCCACACCCCCCCTAACTATATATTCTAACTCCAGGGTCACACTACAGTGGGGAAGCGGACATATCCCATTTTCTTGCCAATAATACTTCTCTGTCAAATGAAATGTCGGTCAAATGAAGTGTCGGTCAAATGAAGTGTCGGTCAAATGAAATTTCGATCAAATGGGGTCGGGCAAATGGGTGTCAGGCAATTGGAAGTTCGGCCAAATAAAGTAGACGAAGAAGAATAAATGTAAAGGTGGTAGACATGATACGGAGCCAAATGTAGCTTGTGTGCCACCATCTAATTTGTGAATTACCACTAAATACAAAATGCACCACCACGATATCACCAATAAGTGCACCAACCTCTTCTTCTTGTAAAAAACGGAATTTATTCCAAACACATTAAGCCGAACAAAGCCTTAAAACATGAAAAGATTTTTTAAAAAGATTTCTAAAAGAACACAAGGTAGTGTTAAGCGCTTTCACCCACGGATGTGGGCTTCTTCAGAACTCTATACCTCTGAACAAACACTTCTTTTATTTAAAATTTGGGGCCACAATTTGATCAATCAGGTGTTTAAAGCCATATACCAAAAAGTGCGCATAGCAACTTTGAACTTGTGCCAACAAATGTTATGTGTATAAATATTCTATATAACTGTTCTAAACACGTCTAATAATGTATATCACCTATCTAAACAATAGAATATACATATATACAACTGAGAAAACTAATTGAACAAATACAGTACATGTTACATACTACCATAATATTTCAGATTACCTAAGTCCTAAAAATTACAAAATATATAGCATACCGATAATTGGTCAAGCATAAATTCATGTATTTACGATATCATTGATGTTAAATACATTTTATGCAAGCCAATTGAAACTTCCTACTGAAACTTCGCTTTCACTCTGATGGATTTTAATAAGTTTAAAATATATATTGTGTTTTTATACATAAATGATGTGAACACTACAAATCACATGTTAGAAACTTTTAATTTGTTTCTAAAATTGATTTACAGGATATGGAATCATTAAGTCCTGGTGAATTAGTGGTGTCTAGATATAACCGCCACCATGTTTCCCTAAATGCCAACAATGCTTTGTAATCACACCCCCTAGGATCTGTGTGGATAGTTTCTAATATAGCAAATCTAAATTCATGAATGTCTCCCTTCTTTTCAATATGCCTGTATAATGCATCCTTGGTATATTTCCTTCGTATACAGTAAACATGGTCATATATACGTTGTCTAAAATTTCTTTCAGTTTTTCCTACATAAAAACTGGGACATGCAGTACACTTTGCCAAATATATAATCATTTTTGTCTTACAATTAACATACTTAAACTTTATCCTTGTGTGGCCCATATTTCCAAGCATAATACTTGCCACTTCCAATATGTATCCACATTGATTGCACATCCTACATTTTATAGTGTATTTCCCTTTATGTGTTGTAATAAGTTTCATTTGATTATTTTTCTCCAGATACCATTTGATATTATGACCCATTTTAAGTACAAATCTAGGTTTAATTCCTATGATATCTATCCAACTGGTATCTTTCAACATCATGAACCAGTATTTGGTTAATATATTCATAACCTGTTCCACCTCTGTATTGTATGTTAATATACAAGATCTCTCATATTGTGTGATGCTTGTTTGATTATCTGTGTTTATATTACTTATATTGTTAGTTTTACATCTTTGAATATCTCCAGAACCTAATAATGGTTTGTATTTTGTTCCCCATTGCATTATTATATTTTGCCCTATTTATTCCATCATCTTTTGGGGATATCCCCTCTCTCCAAATAAGTGTGTGATGAATTTGACTTCTTCTACCATATCCTTGTAATGTGAGGTCATTCTTGCTGTTCTTACACATTGACCCTTGACTATGTTATGCTTCATTTTCTCTGGATGGTAGCTCCCATATTCTTAGTAATCATTAGAGAAGGTGCTTTTCCTGTGTATACGTGATTTGACTTCTCCTTCATGTCTATATATATAAGTGTCCAAATATGGCAACCCTATTCTACTATTAGTATATGTAAACTTCAAGAATGTACTACTTTCATTGATGAAATCAAATAATTTGAATACGTTATCAACACTGTCATCCCATAAAATGTATGTATCATCAAGAAATCTGGAATAGTGTTTAATTTTCTTGAAATATTCACTGGTGAACAAAATAATATCTTCCCAGTCTAACATGATTAAGTTTGCATAAATAGGTGCGCATGCTGTGCCCATGGCAGCCCCTCTCGTTTGACGAAAATGTTCACCTTCATAATATATAAAATTGTCTAATACCAAGGACATAAATTCCAAGATCAAACATATTTTGTCCCAATCAAGTTGAGTATGTCTTCTAATACTGTTACAGAAGGCATCTAATCCTTCTTGTCTTGGGATGCATGAGAATAAATCTGTGACATCTACTGTGTCTATTATACTTTCTTCATTCAAAGAATTCACGGGAAAATTACTTAAAAATTCCCAGGAGTCCTTTACCATGTGTCTAATATTGTCATATATTGGTTTTAACCAGATGTCTATAATTTTTCCAATTGGGAAAGTTTTAGATTTGCTGCCCGAGACTACGGGTGTGAGGGGTGGTCTACTAAATTTTTATGGACCTTAGGTATCCCTACTAACATCGCTAATCTGGGATATTTAACCTTCAGGCTGTCACACTCAGTATTAGTGATTCTTCCATCAATAAGAAATTCTTTAAGATATGAATCAATACGCTGATATGCTATATTAACCTCATTGATGGATATGGTTTCATAATTGCCTGACTGGTATAAAATGTTATACATTTTTTTAATTTATAAATGTTTGTCAAAAATTGCCACCCCTCCCCCTTTGTCTGGTTTCGTAACTCTAATGTTATTGTCCATCTGTAGTGTCCTTAAAGTATGTCATTCATCATTGGTTAAATTGTTGCCTATTTTATTGTTTTTTGTATTTTTGTGAAGTTGATATATCTCACGCATTTTAATTTTATTTATTTTATTTATTTTACATCTGTTGACCGGGCTGGTCTAGCTGGATACATGTGCATTTTCAGTAGAGGCCCGGGGAGTAAAGCTCCACATAGAGATACATAATAATACAATTACGTAAAAGAAGTTATACAGTGTTAAGAACAAATATTTAAGAAATTTAAGATAGTACAGTCAAAACAAAAATCCCCCCCCTTTTTTTTTTTTTTTTAATATTATTCCAGTTCATAGGTTACAGTGATAATTTATGCATAAAATGCTTATAATTAGTGTACATAGGATAGATTGTAAATATTTCATATGAAGACATAAAGGAAGGGAGGGAATGAGTTAGAGGGAGAAGAAATTAGTCAGGGTTAGTGCAGGTGCATAGCCAGTGATTATTGAGATGTGATTTTAGATGTTTTTTAAAAAGTAGCAGAGAAGTCTGAGCTGTGATTTTGGTCGGAAGTTTATTCCATAATTTTCCTACAGAGTTGGAGAACAAGGAGTCACCTGCTGAGTTGTTTGATTTAGTAGTGTTAATCAGTAGTTTGTTTGAGGAACATAAATTTTTGAGGTATAAGGTGTGCTAAGGCTAGAGAGTATAGGAGTGTTGCTAAGTTGATACTGGGTCTTGTGGGCTAAAGTAAGTTGGTAAAATTGAAGCTGGTTAGGGAATTTAAGCCAGTTTAAGTGTTTAAGATTTAAGCAGTGGTGGGTTCTGAAAGGAGAGCCTGTAGCAAATCTAGCAATATTATTGTAGGAAGTTGCTAGTTTCTTGAGGTTGTTTTTGGAGATATTAGTATATATGGGAGCAACATAGAGCAGAGTGGATAAAAGGTGAGTTCGAGCTATGGCAGACCTAGCTTCTGGTGAAAGATAGTGTTTGATGCGATAGAGGGATCCTAGTTTCTTATTAATTAATTTTATTGTATTGTTTATGTGTGTTTCAAAGTTTAGGTTGTTGTCAATTGTTATACCTAGCAATTTAGTGGTAGGGTCAGGTGAGATAAGGGTACCATTATTAGAAATAAGATCTGTACAGGGGAAGACTTTTGGGTTGGGGTGAAAAGTAGCAATTTAGTTTTTTTGGGATTTAGGAGAAGGCAGCGGTAGGCGAACCATTGTTCAACAGTGTTAAAGGCTTTTTGAGTAATTGACTGAAGTTCGGTTGGTGAGGAAGCAGAGCAGATTAATGTAGAGTCATCTGCGTACTGAATGCAGGTGGCATATGGGATTTCAGATTGCAGGTCATTTATGAAGATAGAAAATAAAAGTGGCCTAAAATAGAGCCCTGTGGAATGCCGAGGGAGATTGGGAGGTGATTGGATAGTTCATTTTGCCAGAGTACGGCCTGCTGACGATTGCCAAGGTAAGATGTAAACCATTTTAAAGATAGAGAATCCAAGGAGAGAGACTTAAGGGTGTGGAGTAGAAGTTGATGGTTGACCATATCAAAAGCTTTGGATAGGTCAATGAAAACTGCGGATGATAGTAGTTATTACAGTTGTTGTTGATACAGTTTGTGAATGATAGCAGGGCAGTGGTAGTACTATGACAAGGTCTAAAGCCATGTTGGCAGTTGGCAAGTAGGTTATTTATAAGAAAGTGATTGAGTATCTGCTTGTGAATGCATTTTTCCAAAATTTTAGCTATAGGGGATAGTAAAGCTATGGGACGATAGTTGGGGAAGTCATTGGAATTTCCACCTTTATGTAAAGGGATGATACGTGAGATTTTCCAGATTGATGGTACTTCACCTTCTTTTATAGATCTGTTTATCCGAATGGAAATAGGGTAGGCTAAGGCTTTAGCACCTTTTTGCAAGAATTCTGCTGGGAGTTTATCTGCAGATGGGGAGGTTGGTTTTAACTTTTGGAGAAGGGAGGAGATGTAAGAAGTGGATACTGGTTGGGGGTGAAATTGTGGGGGTGGATTATGAGAAGATGTGGGGAAGTTAGATATATCAGGTGATAGGTGGCTAGCTAGAGTTTGGTTGGTTTCTGTGAAGAAAGAGTTGAAGGCATTGGCAGTTTCTTTTGGATTATTGGGGTTAGATCCTTGGGGACTGGGTGTGATTGATTGGCCTGGGTAGAGAAGATTATTAATACTAGCCCAGAATTTTTTAGGTTGTCTGGTAGAGGATTGTTGTAATTGTAGATAGTAATTCTTTTTATCTAGCAGGATGGCTCTTTTAGTACTGTTTCTGTGTTCTCTAAAGGTTTGATGGTCTGACGGATTCTTGGAAGTATGCCATTTTGCCCAATATTTATTTCTAAGTAGGATTTTCTGTTTAATATTAATAGTAAGCCATGGGGCTGGTTTAGCTATGGTTCTGATAGAACGGGTTGGAGCATGATGATCCAAGATATCCAAGAATGTAGAATTAAAGTATTCCACGGTGTTATTGAGAGGGAGAGTTTTTAATGGAGACCAATTACATTGATTAAGTTCAGCTTGGAAAAGTTCTAGGTTGAAATGCTTTTTAGAGCGTATTGTTTGGAAAGTGTTTGGGAATGTTATGTTGGTTTTATGTCTAATAATATATGTCAGACAATGGTCGCTAAGGTCATCAGGAAGGATGCCTGTTGTGTAGGCTTGCTGTGGGGTATTAGTTAGTATCCAGTCTATAAGGTGGTTGCATTGTTATTGATTTTATTGGTTCTGGTATGGTGATTAATTAGTTGTGAGTAGCCATACAGGTTAATGTGGGTGGTGGGATTTATATTTGTGCAAGAGTTCCAGTCAATGTTAAAACCCCCAAGAATAATGGTTTCTTGTTGGATATTACTAGCGAGCCAGCTAAAAATGTCTTCTAATATATTACAGTTGTTCCCAGGGGGGAGATAGACACAGATGATATTTATGGCTTTACTAGTATTTAGCTGCAGTTTGGAGATTATTATTTCTGTACTAGCATTAGTAGGTAAGTTAAGATTAAGTGTACTGACTTGTAGCTCAGTTTTATAGAGGATTGCTACTCCGCCTCCTTTTTTGGAAGTACGGTTGAGTCTAATAATATTATAGCCAGGTGGGGAGATTGCGATGTCTTTAATGGAAGGTTTTAGCCATGTTTCAGATAAACATAGGATATCAAATGGCTGAGTCTGTAAGAGAGCATGGAGTTGAGTAACTTTGTTGCATATGCTGCGTATGTTTAGGTGAGCAATAGAGAGTGAGTTGGTAGGTTTGGGAGGAGGAGGTTTATAGTATTATTGTGGTTTATAACTGTTGTGGGAGGGGGATTATTTGGGCCTGGGTTAGGGTGAATATCACCATCTAATAGAGATAGAAGGGGTGCTATAGGTTTAGGGTGCACTGGTTTGCTGTGGAAATCAAATAGTTTTCTAGTTTTTGGGTAAGAGAGGTTGATGTGAGTAATTTGATGATATTTTGGTAATTGGTAGCAATGTATATAAGGGATATTTAGCCAGTAATGAGAAGAAGGTTTTGTTTGTGATGAGGTATGTTTGGAAGGTAGTAGGAAGGGGTTATTGGTAGAGTGTTCAAATGAGGTAAGAAGGTAGGTAGAGGCTAGAGAGGGTAATAGGAGTAACCAAATTAGAGTTTGATTTTTGTGGGGGATTGTAGGGATATACATTTTTAAGGATGGTGATTTGAATGGATCAGTGATAGTTTGGGAAAAAAATGTAGGTAAGGTAGAGAGAAAGGTGTTAGGAGAAGTGATTAGGGATAGATAGTGTGGGCAGGTTTTAGAGGAAAAGGGGGTGGGTGTAGTAATTATTTGGTTTATGTGATTGGAGTAATTTTGATGGGGTGTGGTCTGTAGGTGGAATAAGTTTAGGAGCACTGGGGGTGGCTGGGATTCGGGGGTAGGGTAGTGGAGTGAGCCCGAAGGGTGAATGGAGCGGGATCAGACAAGAGAGAGTTCTGCCAAGGAAGACAATCAGTGAGGTTGAAGAAAAATTCAGCAGGTAAGTTTGGTAAAAGTGGAGTTTGAGAGGGACAGAATGTTAGAAAGAAGAGGCTGGTAGGAAGAGATAAAGGCTGTTAGAGAGATAGTAGGTAAGAAGGATGCTAAGAGGGTAGGTAAAGACACAGTGGAAAAGCAGGGGCCAATGTGTGCTATAGGTAGGATTAGCAGGTTTGTATCAAATTGATAGGAATAGCATATAGAGTGACGCCACCTAGTGGTCAGGAATATAGATGCAAGAGCAAGGCCTTCTTTAGGTGATGGCAGGATAAGGGAAGGATAAAAGTGGGACAGAAGGAAAGATAGGACACGTATTAGAATTAGGGAAACGTGCAGGAGATTAAAGTAAGTGGGGGGGGTTGACTGCTGACTACCTAGACTTGAAAGCTTAGGCTAACCTAGCAGAAGCTAGGTAATCAGGTTACAAAAGTGACATTAGTTATCTGCGTACATACTTTACCTTTATTTTCTCATAATTATCTACAAGAGGATGAGTGGGAGTGATGAATGTGCTTTTTTTCTTTAAATGAAGTTCTTTAATATCTCTATTTCGTACTTTCTGACTGTCCTTGAAAAAAATGGACAAGTTTATCCTCCTCACAAATTTCTTTGTTTCACAAAGACAATCAACCAAATCAAAAGTGGGGGTGGGTATAAATTTCATTCCTTTTGCTAACAAATCAAAATGTGTCAACTGGATGTTTACACTAAAATAGTTAAATATGTTAAAATTGTTGCAACTATGTTTGTACCCATCAACTATAATATTTTTGCTTCCTTTCTTTTCTTCTAATATCTCACTTGATATATTTTCTTGTATTTTCCCAATTCTTCTTTTTTGTTTTCTTGTAGTACTCTGACTGTTTCCTGCTCACTGGATTCCCGTTTCCATAAAAATGTGACTCATTTTCTTTGTTATATTGTTTATTATACATGTCACCCTGTCTGTAACTACCAAAATGCTGTTCATTGTTGTCTTTGTTGATAGTCTCCTTTATATTACTTCCAATTAT